>NW_012236469.1:0-6895 GCF_000787575.1 Acytostelium subglobosum LB1 | reverse complement strand
GAGTGATCCTAAAAAATAAGGACAAGTGATGAGGACACAATTTATTTAATACATAAATTGTGATTGATCAATCAMCCAGCAACTCCCCACTGAACTGTCCTTGTGTCGACAGGAAATGAGCAAGTGGACCTACTAAACTTCGTTTGGTTGCCCAAAAAAAATTCCTCGACCGTGCTTTATCAATTTTAGTGGCTATAATCAGTCTTAATCGTAAAAAGAAGACTGTAATGTTAATTCCAAGTTAGCAAAGTAACGCCAAAAGGGGTGGTATTTCACCGTCGGTTGCCCTCCCMCCTATTCTACACCTTTCGGGTCACTATGCAATATCAGACTAGAGTCAAGCTCAACAGGGTCTTCTTTCCCCGCTGTAATGGCCAGGCCCGTTCCCCTGGCTGTGGTTTCGCTGTATAGTAGTTAGGGACAGTGGGAATCTCATTGATCCATTCATGCGCGTCACTAATTAGATGACGAGGCATTTGGCTACCTTACGTTTCTCCAGACACAGTACTATCATAATAATCAACTCCGATCGAAAACCCGAAAAAATTTAATCAATAAAAAAATACCACAAAATGACCTTTTCCACAAAAGTGTGTCAATCAATCATATTTGGTGATACTTTTTACTATCATAACTTTTCGGGTTTTCATTGATATGTTTGATTACATATAGTACTGGCCCAAGTGTCTTTAAAACACTCGATCCCATTAAGGATTGGACCGACTATATCTTAAAATTTTCATATCGAAAACTCGACTGGCATTTAGTCTGTGAACTGCATCCATGGTACATTTTCAGTTGAAAAATTTAGAGATAAAAATCTGAAAAAATTTCTATGTACTTTAGGACTTGGCTGCGAATAAGGACCATGTCTTTTCGAATTTTTACCTCCCAATTTTTTGAAACATATCAAACATTTCAATAAATTAGGTATATGTGTTTCCACATATTTTTGGTATCGATAAGCTGTGTGACCCCTTCCTCGCATTTGGACAGTCTTGCTTTATAATAAAATAATTATTTAAAATTATTTCTATTAAAAAACTAACTATTTTTATGCAAAATAATTATTCTCTCCTAAAGAAAAATACCTAAGAGAGTCATAGTTACTCCCGCCGTTTACCCGTGCTAGGTTGAATTTCTTCACTTTGACATTCAGAGCACTGGGCAGAAATCACATTGTGTCAAGGGCTTTTCAGCTATTCACAATGCTTTGTTTTAATTAAACAGTTGGATTCCCGGTGATCGTTACAGTTCTAAATTGACTGTTAAGTGAATCGCCGATACGTACTCTCATTTGCACAAGAGTACTCTAATAGACTATATTTTTTTCACCAAAAATCCGTCTCATAATTGCTTATAAAACAAACTTTTAAAATAAAAGAAAAAATCTAAAAGTCAACGAAACCAGTCTTTAGAGCCAATCCTTATCCCGAAGTTACGGATCGGTTTTGCCGACTTCCCTTACCTACATTAATACATTCGGCCAGAGGCTATTCACCTTGGAGACCTGATGTGGTTATTGGTACGGACAAAAAATTAAAGAGTCAGACTTGCGTCTTCACCTGTAATACGTTTTTCAAGGACCAAAATTAGGACACGAGATTCAAACCAAACGGTCTGAACTATTCCACCAAAATAACTTTTTCTCCGTTTGACACGATTCGAAAGTCATTAAAATTCGGTTAGGAAAAATTGGTGTTAAATAGAAAAGAGAACTCTGCCTCGACCTAAATTTGATGAGCATATTACAATAGGTCACCCTGAAACTCTTATTTTTTGGTGCAAGAATTTTAACTTGCTTCCCTTTCGGACCTAAAATGATACACTAGTTTGGCTTCAAAAAATCCCAAATAAATTTTGCAACCTACTACGGGATCTAATGAACAAGTGTATCCTATTTGAGAGAGTTTCCCCAGGCCTTAGGACCGACTAACCCATAAATGAATTCCATTGTTATGGAACCCTTCTCCACTTCGGCCTTCAAAGTGAAGTCATTCTTTTGAATATTTGCTACTACCATCAAGATCCGCACTAAGGACATTTCCATAAAATTTCACAATTTTACTTCCAAAATATCCTCACGCCTCTCTACTCACAAAAAATTTTTTAACTTTTTTTTGTGGTTGGGCATCGGTATTCTGCTATAGCGCCATCAATTTTCAGGACTAGTTCATTTGGCTGGTAAGTTGTTACACACTTCTTAGCTGATGCCGACTTCCATGGCCACAGTCCAGCTGTCTTAATGAACTAACACCTTTTGTGGTATCTATTAGCGGAATTTTGGCACCTTATCCCAACATTTGGTTCATCCCACATCGCCAGTTCTGCTTACCAAAAATGGCCCACTAAGAACCTACTATATTCATTGAATTTTTGTAAGAAATTCAATTTCTACTCGATTTGTTAAGTTTAAAAACGTCGAATAAATTCGCCCGTTCGGAGTTTGAGAATCAGCTGAAGGTATTACACCCCCGAGACTGCTAATCAATGTCTCTACAGGACGATAATAGTTGTTTAGGGTTCTAGCTATCCTGAGGGAGACTTCGAGAGGAACCAGCTACTAGTATGTTCGATTAGTCTTTCGCCCCTATACTCAAGTTAGACGAACGATTTGCACGTCAGTATCGCTACAAGCCTCCACCAGAGTTTCCCCTGGCTTCGCCTTCCTCAAGCATAGTTCACATACTTTCGGGTCCTCACCCATGTGCTCAACCGCAAAAAATTTGGAATAAAATCCTCATGATTCGGGCACTCTTTTCTATAGGAAAATAATTTTTTCGAATATTTAGAGTATTCTTTCTTTCAATACGCCTCCGAATTTTATATTATTCTTAGACTTGCACATGAATGAGCCTCCTTGATCCGTGTTTCAAGACGGGACAATTGTTTACTTCAAAATCCAACAAATTAAATCAAAAAAACTAATCTACTATTTTTTTTGATACTAAAAAAAATTTAAAAAATAGGTCAAATAATATGATAAATACCATAAAATAGAACTCTATCTCTTAGTAATTTTTTAAAGTCAAAAAATAGCAAAAAAATTGTCTTTTCTTAGTAATAAAAAATATCGAAAAATACATGTTTTTCATGAAAAAATATTTTAAAAAAAATACCTTCTTCACGTAAAATAGCTTTATAATTCGACATTTCTGCTGGTGACAAAAAGCGACATGGTAATAATTAAATTGAAAATAATTTTTAATAAATTAATTTTTTCGAACTTTTAAAATTCAATTAAAAAAATTTAAAAAAATTTATATTTAATTTCCACCGCTTTCTTTTCATTAGAAATAAATCAATCGCTTCCACATTAATGGTTTCAAATTCTTTTAACCCTTTTTTCAAAGTCCTTTGCACCTTTCCTTCACAGTACTTGTATGCTATCGGTCTCCTAACTTATATTTAGCCTTGGAAGCGTCTTATCTCCCATTCAGAATGCAATTTCAAACATTCCTACTCGTGAAATATGTAAAAAAATTTCTTTATGATGTATAATATTAACAGGGTTATCACCTTCTATGACTATAGTTTCCACTATAATTTATTATACACTAAAAAAATTATTACAAATTCTTAGGTCACATTTTTCAACTACGTTGGTAATTAAAATTCAACCTTGGGCTAGTTCATTTTCACTCGCAGTTACTAATGAAATCCTTGTTAGTTTCTTTTCCTCCGCTTACTGATATGCTTAAGTTCAGCGGGTAATCTCACTAAACTGATGTCGCGAATTTAATAAAAATATTTTTTTCAACCTTAAGAATTACTTCTTAAAATTTGAAAATATTATATTCTTATAGTACTTCCTGTCTAGTATATTTAGATATTTTTAATTTTGAAATTACTTCAAATTTTAATATACTTAAATATATTTTCGTTCAAGACTATGTTTGAGTGTTTTAATACTTTATAAGAGTCAACCATAGGGTTTCAAATATAAGTTTATGTATTAAAATTTCAATTTTAGCCTATGGTTCTTTTTGATAAAAGAAGCCAATTAGAACTACTATCGGAGCGTACAATACTTAAAGAAAATCCGAAATAAATATTTCAAATTTTCTCAATGCAAAATCTCGATCGTAAACGATCTTTGATTTTTGAAAAAAAATTGCGACTCTCAATACAGTGTAGTATTTAACTCCGAAAAGTCAATACTATCATGTGCGTTCAACAATTCGACTATCCCAGTAGTCTGCAATTCAAGTGAATTATCGCAGTTTGCTACGGTCTTCATCGATTTAGGAGCCGAGGTATCCACCATTAATGCTTACTTGTTTTTTATTATAAAATTATAATTGTATTGTCCTTAGACTTTACTATCATAATAATATTATTTGACATGCTAAATAAAGAATTTTATCACTTGGAAAAATTCCACAAAACCTCCAAAAACCTCCATCAAAAATTTAAGTTTTAAGCATCGAAAAAAATATCTACTAGTAGTACTTTAGTGTGCCTATAAGGGGATATGAAGGATTGTTTACTAGTGAGAAAATATGATATACTTTCATCACTCGCAAACAGACCCATCGTTCCAACCTTATGGTTTGTGACCGATGTTTATATTATGAAATTTTGAAATGATCCATCCGCAGGTTCACCTACGGATACCTTGTTACGACTTCTCCTTCCTCTAAACAATGAGATTTAAATAACTTTCAAAAACAAGCTATTTCTAGTATGTCAAAGTCCGTCAATTTTACCTAATCGTTCGATCGGTAGGAGCGACGGGCGGTGTGTACAAAGGGCAGGGACATATTCAGCGTAAAGTAATGATTTACGCTTACAAGGAATTCCTCGTTTATGATCGATAATTACAAAGATCAATCCCTATTACGTAGAAAATTCATATGATTACCAGAGCCTTACGGCTCCGGGAAGCCTTTTTCTTTTCTACATTGTAACGCGCGTGCAGCCCAAGGTATCTAAGGGCATCACAGACCTGTTATTGCGTCCGACTTCCCCCCACTTGAGGTAGGTAGTCCTTCTAAGAAGTTTAATGTTTATGAAAAAATTTATTTTTCCAAGGTACACATCAATCTATACGAAAATTACCACCTTGCGATGATAAAGATCAATACAAACTAACTATCCCCGAGCGAAAAAATTAATTTTACTAGTTAGCAAGTAGACGTCTCGTCCGTTATCGGAATTGACCAGACAAATCACTCCACCAACTAAGAACGACCATGCACCACCACTTATACAATCATGAAAGATCTTTTAGTCTGTCAATCCTTATTATATCTGAGCTTGGTAAGTTTTCCCGAGTTGAGTCAAATTAAGCCGCAGGTTCCACTCCATTGTGTGCCCTTCCGTCAATTCCTTTAAGTTTCAGACTTGCGACCATACTCCCCCCAGAGTCCAAACACTCATGATTTCTCACAAGGTTCTGAGCGAGTTTTTTAAAAAAATTCCGTCCAATCCCTGGTCGACATTGTTTATGGTTTGGACTACGACGGTATCTGATCGTCTTCGATCCCCAAACTTTCGTTCTTGATTAATGGAGAAATACTTGCCGAATGCTTTCGCTGTTGTACGTCTTGATAGGGTCAACGAATTTCACCTCTCGCCCATCAATACGAACGGCCCCGCCATTCCCTATTAATCATTACACTAGAGTATTAAACCAACAAAATACTTAGTGTCATATTTTTCTATACCATGCTGCATTGATCAAGCTGATAGCTTGCTTTAAACACTACAATTTTCTCACAGTAGACTAGACAAAAAAATAAATTTTTAAGTCCAAAAATAAGGAACTTGGTGAAAATTTAACTATGAAAATAATTAAAAATTCGTTAAATAATTCTAAAAAAAATTATTCTTGTTTATCCAAGTAACCTTTACTTTAACTACGAGCGTTTTAACTGCAACAAATTTAGTATACGCTATTGGAGCTGGAATTACCGCGGCTGCTGGCACCAGACTTGCCCTCCAATCACTTTAGCTAAGCGATTTAAGTTGTACTTATTCAAATTGCTCTCAAAAAAATTGAAAAGCATTTGTATTTATTGTCACTACTTCTCCGTATCGGAATTGAGTAATTTGCGCGCCTGCTGCCTTCCGTAGAAGTGGCAGCCATTTCTCAGGCTCCCTCTCCGGAATCGAACCCTAATTCCCCGTTACCCGTTGCAACCATGGTAGGCCAATACCGTACCATCGAGTTGATAGGGCAGTGACACATAAGACTTGTCGAGAAATTCTCGATCAGCAATATTTTTCGGTTTCAACACGACCTAAAAGGGTCGATTTTAGTAGCTAAAAATCGCAAGAACTCGCAATTGCTTGCTCGTCTTTCGTTTATATGTATTAGCCCCGATTTACTGCGGTTATCCATAACGCCGAAGCGCGAAAGTCTTGTAGTTTATCACTGTTGTAATGAGCCGTCTGCAGTTTCACCATATAGAGGTTTATACTTAGACATGCATGGCTTAATCTTTGAGACAAGCATATGACTACTGGCAGGATCAACCAGTTAGGCTAGACACTACACCCATACGAAGATTTGTTTGATTTCCGAAAAATCTTACGATTAAAACATCAATCACAAATCACTCGTCGGTCGATAAATGTCGCCAAAAAATGTTTGAAATATATATCAAATTTTTATTTGATAAATACCGCAATACATTTTAATTAAATGGTCTAGACATCTCTCTTTAATAATATTAAAGAGAATTTACTAAATCAATTTTTTATCACTTTTACAACATTGTCTTTCACATCACTTTTTTTCAAAAATCGATTTTTTTGATCAAATCGATGATTTTGAGTGGCCTCTTCCATATTATAGTTTTTCGGGTTTTCAATAAAACTTTGTTATTATTGTTGCCCTAGTACTTTACTATAGAGAGAATACCTTTTGATGTTAATTCCTTTTTTTTTT
>NW_012236468.1:0-6233 GCF_000787575.1 Acytostelium subglobosum LB1 | reverse complement strand
AAAGAGACGCCTTACTTCTCCGAGTAATCAAWAAWGGAAACAATCTTTATCAACGCGTGGGGGGGGGGGGGGGGGTGTGTGTGTGTGTGTGTGTGAATGAATTATTGAATAATTTTATTTTATTTTTTAGTTCGATGATTCCAACTCTCCCCACTCTCTTACACCAACCAACACACCATACTTCTAAAGTTGTTCACCATCACTTAAGTTATTATCTGCCGTTGTCATTGGTGTTTTCAAATATATATATGTAGTGTACCTCTTCTTCCCCTCCTTCTTTTCCTCCTCCTTCCTCCTCCTTCCTCCTCCTCTTCCTCCTCCTTCTTATATTTATATATATAACTTACACATATCCATTTCTATACTCTAGTCTAGTGACGACATCAGTGACAACACAGCAGTAGTACAATGTCATCAACAAGCTCAACAGTTTACAAACTGTTGCTTACACTGTCAACTCTTCTTGTTTTGTCTTTGACCTTTAGCACAGCAGTTGTCAATGCTCAACAATCAACTTGTGTGCAGACTCCTTGGGCCACAGGATGCACAGACTTTGTGTATCCTGCTGTGAACGTCTCTCAGGATATTGATAACCTTTGCGACCCAGACGGTGGAATGCCCTATATGGCCGTCTGCTCCATCAACAACACTTGTTCGCAAAAGGCCATTAATTCTGGTGTTTGCCAACCACTTAGCGTGCTGGCCGACGGTTGCCAGTTCGACATGCCAGGCATGTCTGGTTGCAGCAACTACAAGTCAATGTGTGGCGTTGCAAACTCTACCGTTGCCGAGTGCAAGACATATCAGGCCATCCCTAACCTCATTAGTACCAAGCAGCTCAATCTAATGGTCTATAACATCTGCCACGAGATGAACATGGAGTCCTGTAGCAAGTGCCCATGGCAGACGACCCCGCCTGGCACCTATCTCGACTGTGATCTACTTCTCGTGTACAGTCAGTTGTGCCAGCAAATGCCAACGATGGGACAGTGCCAGCAATGGAAGACATTCTGTGCACAAGGCACCGCATTGGAGAAGTCCCCACTCTCAAGCACATACTGTTCTCAACCGGAAGGCCAGAAAGTGCCACTCATGCGAATGTACTTCCACACTGGAATTCTCGACTATGTCCTATTCAAGGACTGGGTACCACAGAACAATGGCCAGTACACTGGCTACTGGTTCTTGGTCTTCTTCTTTGCCATACTCTTTGAATGTGAAAAGACGCTCAGAGCAATGCTTGAGAAGAAATGGGAAGCAGTCCGCCAGAAGAACCTTGAGATCAATGGTGAGGAAGTATCAAGCTTGGGTGGTATCAGAGGTTCTTTCCCTCCATTCAATATCAAGGTGGACGTTGTCGTAAGTGTTCATAGTGTTGTGTGTATGTGAGGAGACAACGCTGCCAAATGTACTGACTTTCAAAATTGCATAAACAAAGAGAGGATTCTTGACAGGAGTTGAACTGACAATGAGTTATCTATTGATGCTTGTTGCAATGACATTCAACGTTGCTCTGTTCTTTAGTGTCATTGCAGGAACAATCGTTGGCAATATCTTGGTGGGAAGATTTCGTTCATACAAGCCCAAAGTCACCTGTTGCGACTAAGAAGTTACAATGACTAACCTGACTTTGGACAAGGTCCAAACAACCATCTAGGTGGTTGTCTCACCGATTTTGAGACCATCATCACTTATCTCTTTATCATTAGTAAACGAGATCATTCTTTGAGAAAATCGATATTTTATTTATTTTGAAAGGTTGATTCCTTTTTCTCTCACCCCCACTCACAGAATACTTTACAGTCCTCAACAACTTGTGTTGCTAATGTGAAATCATTGTTCATTTTGATAGTGTTGAAAAGTTGTATAAGTACTAACTGTAGAGTAATCAAAAATGGAGGAGTGGATGATCATCCTAATCGGTGCGATTGGAGGCCTATTCATCATATTATTGGCCGTAGTCATTGCTTATTGTGTGGCACGTTCAGTGTAAGTGACAAACCTTTTGAACAAACCGAAGAGAGATGTTAACATTATCGCCTCACGACCATCAATCCTATAGGAGATCACAAGAATATGAGCCACTGGAGAAAGGAAATGTATTTGTCTACGAGAGAGACAATTCACAACAAATCAAAGGTAGGACCCGTGATCTTAAGCAGTAATCACATCAGACTGACTTACATACACACTATAACAGAGGATACAATCATGATGAATGCCAGATTCTATTTAAGATCTACTATGTACACATTGGACAGACATCTCCCTTTGATCGGATCTAGAACAGACAAGAACTACTTCTCAGTCATTGGAAACTCACCAAATCGAGCAGAGAATGACAGGGTCCTCTCAATGGTGCCCATTTCAAAGAACTGGCCCCTGCCCCTATACACAGAGAATGGCAGACAAACCTATCGAACAATTATCAAATCAATGGAGCTCCACCCATTCATCAGCACACCGCATCTTGTGGACTTCCTACCAGACAAGATGGTCTCGGTCTCAATCAGACCTTTCTATGCACGTGGTTCTCTCCGCGACTACATCCACCAGGCAAAGCCCAAATCAAAGTACTCTGAGAAATACCAGCAACAGTATCAACTGAACGACAAGTTGATATCAAGATTCGGAAGACAGATCCTTGAGGCTCTCCTCTTCTTGAAGTATCACAATATGCCATACTTTCATTTGAATGCATCCAATATCTTGATGGATGATAACACTTGTCTGTATGTGACTGATCACTACATCACTCATGTTGTTAAGTAGTAGTACTAACACTTATTATGGGTTCATCAATCAACATAGGATAAGCGATTATGAGAATGCATTCCTCGGACTTCGACCAAGACTATCAAAGTTCCTTTCTACTTTCTCTGACAAGATGGACCCAGAGGTTCTCTGCTTTGGATGTATTCTCTACGAGATGGGATGTGGCTATGAAATGGAGTCACCAGATTCTATTGAGCTCGGATTGCCAGGCCACTGCCATCCAGAGGTCAAGAAGATTCTCGAGTCCATCTTTAGGCCAATGTATGGCGTTGCACCCACCCTTGAGGAGTTGACCAAGCTCAACTTCTTCTCTGAGTGGAAGTTCAAGAATCTACCAATCCAAAGAGTGACATTCTCCACCAAAGAGAGAGAGATGATTGACGCAGCAAGCAAACTGAACAGAGCGTACATCACTCAACAGAAGGTCGATGACATTCCCAAGCTGAAGAAGTTGAAGAAACAAAAGAAGAGAAAGACTTTGACCTTTGTACCGATGGAGGTCACACTGAACCCAACAACATCTTCCAGCATTCCTACTTCCTTCTCTTCATATAGCTCAAGCTCCTCGTTGGCATCATCCTACAGCACCACTTCACTAAACAATCAAGTACAAAAGACCAATTCTTCCAACAATCTGGCAGCTTCAACATCACCAACAAGTGTTGTTCAATCAGCGCCGCCAGCACCACCTGCAGCACCGAAACCACCACCTCCTCCTCCTGCACCACCAGCATCTTCCTCTGCACCTCCTCCACCACCTCCTCCTCCTGCTGCATCCTCCAGTGGCGGAGGTGATCGTCGTGGCCTTCTGACATCTATCGAATCATTTAGGTCAGGTTCACTAAAGAAAACCAAGACAAAGGATAGAAGTTCACCAAAGTTGTAATAATACGTCGTCACCAGGCAGTTTGGTAATAAAGTTCAGTTCATTACATTGATTGTAGACTTCATCCGTCCAGCTCAATCGATTGAGTCTTTTGTGCCTTTTGATCCCAGTAGTTGTTGAAGAAGTTATTGGCCTTTGGTGGCGGAGTCGACACATCCATGTGCTTACGTTTGCGATCTACAAACTCTGATGCCGAATCGCGGGTGGCCATCATAGATGAAGGATTGGTTAACTTCATCTGTCTATCGCGCTCCTGCTTCAGTTCGTCCTCTTTTTGCTGTTTCTTCTGTCTGTCAAACTGTTGCCACAACATTGAATCACTACTAGCCATTTGACCAGTTTGTGCCTGGTGCAATTGCTGTTGTTGTTGCGACTGTGCTTGTTGTTGCTGTAGTTGAAGTGTTTGATAAAGTTGTCCTTGTTGTTGTTGGTTGGATGGAGGTGATGAAATACGTTTGCCTTGTTGTTGCGGTGCTGACGGTGGCGGAGTTGATGGTTGTTGCTGTTGCAGGGGTGGAGCAATTGATAGGATGCTATAATACATTTTCTCAACTCCTTGAAATATCTCCACATGACTCTTTGTTTGTTGGCATTGCTTGGCGAACGTATAAAACTCAATCCAGAGCTTCTTGTACAACTCCTTCCTGATGGGCGCGTTGTTCTTGACTCCAGGGAAGAGAGTGGGGTCATTGGTGTTGGACAGTGTGTACAAATGGATAATCTTCTTGGACACCTCCTCTTTGATCTCATCCTGCAGAGTGTCGCGTAACAGTAGATGCTTGATGGTGTCTAGGATCTCTTTGATTTCATCGTTCTGTTCCTCAGCAAAGAAGATCGTGTCGGCCTTCACCCAAGGAAAGTAGCGTGTAAACTTCTCTATGGCACGTGGTGTCTTGACTTGAAAGGAAGTGGTCTGGGGTTGATCATCCTCGCCCTGTGCCTGGTAGAACGGGTTGGGGATGGTTGTTGTAATGAAGGTCGATGGGGTCTGAGTCGATGCAAGCCTGGGCTGCAACATCGAGGCATCTAGCATTGTGGAGAAGTCGGAGAGTCGATATTTGGACACATCGGATATATAGCACTCGAGAATGGGGACCAGGTTGGTGATGTCCATCGGGGAGTACATTGAGTGTAGCCGAACCTCATTGTCGTGCAACTGAAGAACGTGGGTGAACATGTCGTCGTCGGGTGGTGTCACCAAGAACACTGTCTTGCCTGCGCAAATGTGTTTCATCAGACATACACTTGGATTGCTCGTGACCACAAGTGGTGTCACCCGATGAGAGTTCCTGCATGACATTGACTCCAATGGAATTTTCTTGTCATTGGTGCGCCACTTGACGATCTTGCATTCGTCAGGCATCTGATTTGTCACAAAGTTGCTGCTGGGAATCTTTCCGTACCTCGAGATACTGGATTCATTGTTTCTTGAATGTTGGGCCCACCTGTTCATATCCTTGTAGAGGAGAACAACGTCGTATATTACGCGCGCAGAGTTCTGGGACCCATCCTTCATGGGAATTCCAGTAACACTAATTGAGGAAAGATCGAACTGGGCAATGGAGAGCTCTGATACAAATGCAAAAAGGGAGTTGATTGGTAAGACTCGCACAAACATGTCCAGTTGGTTGGAGACCTTGTGGTGTATGAAGGATGTTTCGGTAGTTTCCTGTTGTGTTTGGAGTCGCACGACAAACAGCTCGCACTTGTATAATTGTTGGCCACGGTCTGTGATTCGAAGCTGGTCGATTAACTTTTGGGTCTCTTGGCCAATGTCTATAACTCTGTCGCCTTGTTTGAACAATGAGATATCCACATTTTCTTGATAGGGAAGCAACAGAATGACCGAGTTGTACTGTTGTTGTTGTGGCTCTGAGTGTTTACTTGGTAGAGTCTCTTCTGTTTCGACATTCTCAATAAGTGATTCAAGTGCCTGCATCAGAATGACACTAAATTCAATCGGTTTTGTTGCTGGACGTTCAATCATTGTGAGGTTGACGTTGGATATAGATTGTAGTAGCTATGTACAATCGTAAATGTTAGTGTTGAGACTCAATGATCACTAGGAAGTAAGTGGAGGTGTTGTCTTACAAAGTAGAGTGTTTGCTCTTGTTTTGTGCGATAGTTGAGTCTTGACACGTATGGATATGTAGAAAAGATAGATATGGTGGTAGAATCGTAGAAGAGGTCATAAGAAACGCGACTGTACTCAATGAGTGATTCGATAACTATAGAGGCTGTTGTTCTTGGAGTTTGTTGTTGTTGTTGTGCAATTGTATTACTGTTGTTGTTGTTGTTGTTGTTGTTGTTGTTATCCTCTGTTAGATCACTCCATCCATTCATCATCATATCGATGACAAAAGATATTCTATTATCTTCCATCACTAATAGAACTATTATATTATCACTTCCTTTCAGTGTTGAAATTTGACAAAACCAACAAAATGGAAATTTCCACCACAAAGTAATTGCTCAAGAGTTCTTCTTCTTTCTTTCAAACTACCACTTTATTTATATATGTATATAAATTATGTTATCTCACAAACAACAACWACAACWACAACAACAACAA
>NW_012236467.1:0-6431 GCF_000787575.1 Acytostelium subglobosum LB1 | reverse complement strand
TGTAGTAGTGAGAGAGAGAAGAGAGAGAGAGAGGAAAGAGAAAGCGATCAGAGATGCAATCCCACATTGCAAATGGTCAGAGAAGACTGCATCTATCCACAGTTGGACAATCAATCTGAGACAGATGATGGTCAGTCCTTGGCATGACGGTAAACTGCAGCACTTACTTTGAAAGTCAAGCTTCCCTGACCCGAACTAGACCTCAAGTTGGAGTCCAAATTCGAAAGTGCGAAATCACAAGACAACACCAACTATCACTCCCCACAAAAATGCCCTAGGGTCGAAGTGAAAACATATCGAAAATGCAAATGCAATAAATCGAGAAGCCAGGAGTGTATATGCTCCTGTGTGAAATATAAAAAATTCATAATACACTAATAAAGCGGGCATTCTATACATTATACAGTTATACATATATATATATCTCTATTTGTCATACCTATCACTCCTTCCCAGTTAGGTATACAACTGCAATACAACATCGACTACACCAAACTATTCCCAGCTATCAACATGGTCAAGCACAAACGTGCACACAACACCATATTCAGATATTCAGCCAAGCTCCTACCACTCATCAAACCTCCACCCGCATGCCCAGCCTGCGGCGCCCGTAACATCCTCACATCGTCGCACATCTTCTTTGACTGCCCCGTCCTTGTCAATCGCAACGCTGATGGACTTCAATTCGCTGCCACCACCTTGAGCATCAACATGCCTCAATAGATTTTTGGGAATACACGTATTCCTCTGTTGATCAAACATTCAAACATTCATCACTGGTACTTGACTTGAAGACTAGAACAAACATTTATTTACATTCATTTTGGTAACATACCAATCGCTCAACATACTCCAAAGCTTTGAAAGTTAATGAGGGCACATGCTGCGCGGAAGTATAGATCGAGGTGGTGGCGCTGTGATCTATAGGTGGAGCCAAACATCGTGAGAGCCTTGACCTTTGGAAAGCAGTGTTCAATCTTGATACGCAATCTTGAGATCTGGAAATTATAGATGCGTTGTTCAACTGTGAGGAACTTGGTGACTGTTCTGGTATTCCTCTGTTTCTTAATTGGTGTAACGAATGGGTGGTTCTTTGAGACGTAGGCTGAGTCGGCCAAAATCTTCTCACCAGGCAGTAACTCATTGGCCAACTCTCCATCTTCAAAGATGGTTAAATCATGCTTGCTTCCTGGTTGAGGAGGGCCAACCCAAACGATGTAGCCATCCAGTCGGATTCCTACTTCAAACTTGATGCCATGAAATTTGTGTTTGCCTGACGACACATTAGTTGTTGTCGGTGAGTTAACTTGATAGCGCTGCATTATTTTAAAAACAAACAGAAACATACCGCTGTAGAAGGACCTTTGGAGATCTTGATTGTTTGGTCCTGGTGAGGGTCTTCTTACAGTACGTTTCATAAGTTATGGCCACCCCCTGAGCAAACAGATAGGTGATTGATATCTCTTCAATATTAAGAGATACCAAATGATATCTTATCTCTCTAAATAATAGACTCAATTATCTACTAATCTTGATTGAATTACTTATTGCTAGTTATATTTATTTACAAATAATTGAATGAGAGTGTTGAAATGATAAGTAGTGAACATGGCCATTATTTATGCAACGAAAATTGATCGAAGGTATCGGAACGATGAACTAGAATAATGACAAAGGAGGTTGTCAATATTTGGTCCACCATCCATTCGCTGTTATAATGTCCTCCATTCGTTGTGGCAAGGAGGCGTATAGGTTCTCAACAATGCTGTCATCCATTAGCTCCCATTGTTCATTGGCAAGGTCGGAAAGGACCACTCCAGGGTTCTTTGCCAGCTCTCTCTTGACTCTCTTCTTCAAGATCGCCCAAAGATTCTCTATAATGTTGATGTCTGGTGAATATGGGGGAATGAATAGGGTGGGTATTCTCTTCCTTCTCAAGTGGCTGGTGACATTTGTTGCTCTATGAATTGGACAGTTGTCCATCGCCAGTGTAAAGTCTGGGAGTTGGCCATGATAATATCGGATGGATCGAGAGTATGCATCATCAAGAATCTCCGTGTATTGAGTGTTTTCTAAATTGCCTTCAATCTCAGAGAGATATCCGACACCAGCACTCGTGACACATCCCCAGAAATTGACCTTGGTTCCGGGAAGTCTCCTGATGCCATGAACTCGACTGAATGTGTTGTTATCTTGTCTAGCCCACTCGTGTTGACGGTAGTTCTTGAAGTTGGACTCAATTGTGGTCTCATCACAGAATACTATCTGTTCCCATTGTTCCGCTGTCCAGTCTCGATGAGCCATAGCGAACTCGAGCCTTTGATCTGCGTTTACTTGCTTTAGATCGTGCTTCCTGCTTAAACTGCGATAGGTGAGACCTTCCTTTGCAGCGATACGAGATATTTGAGCCGTTGATATCTCTGTATCGTATCTCAGTTCAAGTTTGGCTTTCAACTCGTCCAAAGTGATGACCTCCCTCCTGACCAAAGCTTTGATGATCCTCCTTCTAAGTCTTCTTGAAAACTTTGAAGGGCGTCCCGATTTGAGACGGTCCTTGAAGTCTCCTCGCTCGCTGTGTCGTTGAATAGTCCTGCTCACAGTTGATCGGGAAATATTGTACATCTTTGATATTAATTTCTTTGAATATCCTCTCCTTCTGGCTCTCACGATTTTAGCTCTCTCTTCTTCTGTTAATGACATGATTAATTGTAATGTACATAAATAATATTCTATCTCTTCCAACAAAGTGTTTGATGTTTGAACTCATTCATTCTTTACTATTGCATAAATAATGGACATGTTCATTACTTTAACAAAAATATCGTTTGAATGATAAAGATATATTAATTCCATTTTTGGAAAAATATTCATAAATGGAAATTTTTGAGCAAAAGTGGACTACTATATTTGGAAGTGAATAAGAATCTTGAACCATATTTGTAGGAGATATCAAACTCGTACCTGTTTGAACAGGGGGTGGCCATAACTTATGAAACATACTGTATCTTAACAATGGTGGTGTCGATAATCATTCGACAGGTGGTCACCTCTCGAGGGAACCCCTCCACATGTTCAGAGATGTTGATTGAACTGGTGTCCACAATCGAATATCTGTTGAAGATATCGGGGGGATAGTCAATAATTGGTGCTATCTGTAAAAAGGAATCCTCATATGCTTCCAATCTTCTATCCATATCAAACTGTTGAACGTTGAAGTCAATATTGGTAGTGGTTGAGGTGATTCGGGCTTCCAATATAGTTACCATTGGGACATAGACATTGATGGTCTCAAGTACCTCAAACAAATGTTTGAAGAATGTCTTGTGATCGATTCGAAAGTGATATTCTATAACCGAGATCAAGGGGTAGTGTTTCATATAATAACATAGATAGAGAAAGTGGACGGGTTTAATTTGATGAGGTAATAAATAAAGAATAAAGAAAGTGTTGATTGATTGTTTAGCCCACCCATAGATGGTGTTCATTTCTACCAATGACACGTCTTTGAAGTAGTCTTGGGAATTATTGTTGTTCATTGTTCCGATCAATTATTACTTAGTTCAAGCAGTACATCAATTTTCCCAACTCTTTAAATAGAAGAGGGAAATCCACACAAATTATTGAGGTAAACTTCAATTCATTCAGAGTTTCACTTCAACATCATTGTTCCCATTTGTGTCAAATTCAAAGGAAAATACATAATAATTAATGTCTAAAGATCATGTTACGACCAGTGCCGGGATTAGGGGTTGTCCAGGGAAATATTTTGATTGTTTCCAAAGTTGGGAATTGATCAAACAACAATACACACTCATAGTTTTGGGAACTTTAGCATGTTTGGAAAAAACACACCTTCAAGTTCTAATTTTTTATTTTTTTTTTATATTTCACACAGGAGCATATACACTCCTGGCTTCTCGATTTATTGCATTTGCATTTTCGATATGTTTTCACTTCGACCCTAGGGCATTTTTGTGGGGAGTGATAGTTGGTGTTGTCTTGTGATTTCGCACTTTCGAATTTGGACTCCAACTTGAGGTCTAGTTCGGGTCAGGGAAGCTTGACTTTCAAAGTAAGTGCTGCAGTTTACCGTCATGCCAAGGACCCTTCAAGTTCTAAGAGACTTCACAAAAATAGATATTCGAAGGTGGGTGATCGTTTGTGATGATCATTGTTCAACAACACTCAGTTTATCTTTATTGATTCACTTCCCAATCAAGTATGTTTTTATTTATCCTTTTAAGGACTACTTTAGTTTTCAGTAAACTACTACTCTATTTAGAAAAGCATTGAGTGCTATCATTGATTAACTTATAACTTTTAGATTAACAGAATGATAGTAGGTCGATAGTTTGTTATCATAACACAATCCTTCCGTTTTGTCACCTAGTACGTACCAACAACAACAAACAACAACAACACCATACACGCAACACTATGACACGTGTACAATGTCTATGTACTAAGACACCATGTTGTCTTTGGACAACAATACAATCAAGCATCTATTAATGAATCACTTCACTTCTTTACTCCTTTACAATTAAAACTTTAACTGTACATAATCTTAATACCATGTTAACGAGAAAATCGTCTACGATACAAGACGTAACTGCATCACTCAAAGGTACGTCCAATGCAGGTATCATCTATGTAATTGAATTTGTTTGTAATTGTTGGTTGTGTTCATTTTTAATGGTCACGATGTACACTTATCTTATCTCAGTCCTTGGCATGACGGTAAACTGCAGCACTTACTTTGAAAGTCAAGCTTCCCTGACCCGAACTAGACCTCAAGTTGGAGTCCAAATTCGAAAGTGCGAAATCACAAGACAACACCAACTATCACTCCCCACAAAAATGCCCTAGGGTCGAAGTGAAAACATATCGAAAATGCAAATGCAATAAATCGAGAAGCCAGGAGTGTATATGCTCCTGTGTGAAATATAAAAAAAAGTGAGGTAATGACGGATTCATTGAAGCCATTGTCAATCGATTAGAAGGTTGTGAATGTCCCAGGATTGAACCAATACCGGTTGTGCCTGATCTTGATGGCCTCGATGTAGATGTTGATGTTGTTGATGTTGATGTTGATGTTGATGTTGATGTTGGTGTTGGTGTTGGTGTTGGTGTTGGTGTTGGTGTTGGTGTTGGTCTTTTTGATGTTGTTGAAGTTGTTGAAGTTGTTGAAGTTGTTGAAGTTGTTGGTCTTGTTGGTCTTGTTGATGATGTAGAAGTTGTTGATGTTGAAGGTCTTGTTGATGATGGGGATGTACAGATGTTTAGCATTGACATGTCAATGAATGAATGACTACCTTGACTGGAAGTCGGGGTAGAGGTGCTGCCGCTGTATATCTCCAACTGGCTGAGACTGATCTCCTGACCATTATCAATGGGAATTTCCTCAATGGCTGATAACAAGGAATCCATTCGATAAAATATTAATATAAATATTTATTTATATATTATTTTTATTAATAATTTGATTGATTAATTGTTTGATTGATGATGAGTGTCTTTTTTAAATCGTGTCACAGATATAATATAAATATCAATTGATCGTTGTCAACAAACATTCGACTATGTCCGGATCGTGTTGGTGTGGGTGTTGGATCAGTTGAGATGTTTGAGTGTGGAGTGGTTATCTCAAAATGTTTGATTACCCCCCAGGGGTAACTTGAATTAATTTAATAAAAAAAATATGGCATCCTGAGGTGATACCCCACACAATCATCATCAAATGGTAACTGTGATATCCTGATGTGAATGTGGTTCGTTCGAGTTCGCGAACGACACGGGCATTACTGTTAGATTAGGTCGTCCACGTATTGGTTCACTCGAGAACATAAAATCTTTTCCACATCTCGGCTGTGTTCTTCCGCACCTTGGGTTTGTAGATGATCAATGTCCTGCCTGTACCATCTCTGTATAAGTCTCGCCCTTCTTTATCTTTAAGTCCTGTTGCAATGAGCTGGTGATTGGATAATATTGACGATGTGCTTGATGTAGAACTGGAAGATGAGCTCTTGGAGTGGTTAGACTCATTGTCTAACTCATCATCTGAGTCAGACATGTTGTTGATGGTTGTTTGTAATTAAAAAAAAAAAAAAAAAAAAAAAAAAATGGATGGAAACATGATATTGAACCAACCAAGACTAGTCCACTACTAACAATGCCTGTCTGTGGTTGATAATCATTAGGATCACGAAGATGTCCAAAGGAAGCCATTTGGTCATTTCTATCAATACTATTATTTTAAGTTTCAAAGAAATGAATGAGACTTGTGTTGTTCACTAGTGAAAATGCACTGTCTCACCCTCGGTTATTCGATCCGGTTTTGATTAAAAAACAGCTGGTCGGTTCGAATAATTGAACTTCCTTCGGATTGGTAAAAGGGTCCGGTTCGGTTTAATCGGTCTCGTTAGTCG
>NW_012236466.1:0-6320 GCF_000787575.1 Acytostelium subglobosum LB1 | reverse complement strand
ACTCACTTCAGCGATTCTGAGGGTATATTTTGACCATAAAAGGCAAAACATTGGTCCACAAATGACCCCAACCCCACTCTGGCGCCACATACAACAAGCTGAGCAACTTCACACATTCACACTATCACTCTAAACAAACATTATTTATTATCTACACGTAGAAGACATAGTTAACGTCGAGTTATGTAATATAGATATGATTCAACATAAGTATACATAACACCACCAGACTGATCATTGTCACCACTCATACAGTATGTTTCATAAGTTATGGCCACCCCCTGTTCAAACAGGTACGAGTTTGATATCTCCTACAAATATGGTTCAAGATTCTTATTCACTTCCAAATATAGTAGTCCACTTTTGTTCAAAAATTTCCATTTATGAATATTTTTCCAAAAATGGAATTAATATATCTTTATCATTCAAACGATATTTTTGTTAAAGTAATGAACATGTCCATTATTTATGCAATAGTAAAGAATGAATGAGTTCAAACATCAAACACTTTGTTGGAAGAGATAGAATATTATTTATGTACATTACAATTAATCATGTCATTAACAGAAGAAGAGAGAGCTAAAATCGTGAGAGCCAGAAGGAGAGGATATTCAAAGAAATTAATATCAAAGATGTACAATATTTCCCGATCAACTGTGAGCAGGACTATTCAACGACACAGCGAGCGAGGAGACTTCAAGGACCGTCTCAAATCGGGACGCCCTTCAAAGTTTTCAAGAAGACTTAGAAGGAGGATCATCAAAGCTTTGGTCAGGAAGGAGGTCATCACTTTGGACGAGTTGAAAGCCAAACTTGAACTGAGATACGATACAGAGATATCAACGGCTCAAATATCTCGTATCGCTGCAAAGGAAGGTCTCCCCTATCGCAGTTTAAGCAGGAAGCACGATCTAAAGCAAGTAAACGCAGATCAAAGGCTCGAGTTCGCTATGGCTCATCGAGACTGGACAGCGGAACAATGGGAACAGATAGTATTCTGTGATGAGACCACAATTGAGTCCAACTTCAAGAACTACCGTCAACACGAGTGGGCTAGACAAGATAACAACACATTCAGTCGAGTTCATGGCATCAGGCACAACAAATTAATCGTGGAGGTGTCCACGCATACAACTCCTGCGTGAGATTCATCGACTTAGAGTCGAATTCATTTTTGTGTGGCAGATTATTTATCAACTCGTGAGGACATGTTTGGTTGTTGATATGAGAGGATGAATTATTGTTGCATTATTTTGAATTAAAATGTATGAGAAGGATGCAAGCAAGTCATTCTTCAAAGCGAACATATCATACAAACACATAACAGCAACACAGATTCATCGCCTCGAACACCTCATTGATTGATCACTGGCTTGGAGCAAAACACTCAATCGTCGCGGACCCCACATTGGAAGCCATCATGGACACCACCACGCAAAACATCAATAAAATGTTGAATAAAGCACTCCTTCAAGTGGTGGTGATCCTCCATTTGTGCACTTTTGAGACCCCTGTTGAGTGAGAGATGCACCAGAGGCCCCTCATTGGACCTCATGGACACCACCACGATAAAATTGTTGTGGAGACTTCCCGGAACCAAGGTCAATTTCTGGGGATGTGTCACGAGTGCTGGTGTCGGATATCTCTCTGAGATTGAAGGCAATTTAGAAAACACTCAATACACGGAGATTCTTGATGATGCATACTCTCGATCCATCCGATATTATCATGGCCAACTCCCAGACTTTACACTGGCGATGGACAACTGTCCAATTCATAGAGCAACAAATGTCACCAGCCACTTGAGAAGGAAGAGGATACCCACCCTATTCATTCCCCCATATTCACCAGACATCAACATTATAGAGAATCTTTGGGCGATCTTGAAGAAGAGAGTCAAGAGAGAGCTGGCAAAGAACCCTGGAGTGGTCCTTTCCGACCTTGCCAATGAACAATGGGAGCTAATGGATGACAGCATTGTTGAGAACCTATACGCCTCCTTGCCACAACGAATGGAGGACATTATAACAGCGAATGGATGGTGGACCAAATATTGACAACCTCCTTTGTCATTATTCTAGTTCATCGTTCCGATACCTTCGATCAATTTTCGTNNNNTAAATAATGGCCATGTTCACTACTTATCATTTCAACACTCTCATTCAATTATTTGTAAATAAATATAACTAGCAATAAGTAATTCAATCAAGATTAGTAGATAATTGAGTCTATTATTTAGAGAGATAAGATATCATTTGGTATCTCTTAATATTGAAGAGATATCAATCACCTATCTGTTTGCTCAGGGGGTGGCCATAACTTATGAAACGTACTGTATCAATGTTTATTAGCACTGTTCTTTGTTGTAGTAGTTGTTGTTGTTGTTTGTGTCGCCTTACTCTGGGTGGCTGTCATCTTGCCCTTGTCTGTCGCTACTCGCTGCTTGTTATTGTTGTTGCTGGTGTTGTTGAGAAGTAGTGACAACCTTGTTGGTTTCTTTGTTTGTGTAGTAGTTGTTGTTGTCGTGGTTGTCGTACGACTCTTCTTTGTCGATGTATCTGATATAGCAGTGCATCCCATCGCCTTTCTCTTCTTTGATGTCATTATTGGAGTGGTCTCGTCCACGTTTGCAATGTCATAGATGCCTCCAGAAGTGTGATGGTTGTCAAGGAACGATGCCAAGTAAATGTCGAGCACAGAATCAATGACCTGCTCAGGCTTCTTTGACTCCAGTTTCTTGATAATGCCACGAACTTGTTGTGTACACTGCCTTCCTCGGAAGCATTTCCACCTCTTGATAACATATCCAACATAGAAGATTGACCAAAGACCACAACTCCATACATCTTGTTGGATTGTTCCAGTGTTGGAGTACAGCACGAACCTATCATCATCATAGAGACCTTGCAAGACCCATCACTCCAGCTCATGTAAGGCTCCAGTTCCATTATCATATCTGTATGTTGTTGTAGTAAGTGCCGGTCATCAATGTTAGCAACGAGTTAATATCCTCACCAACATTTACTGATCCTTACTCTTCTTCACCTTCTCTACAGGTGTGAGCAGTGGCATTCTCCCTCTTGACTCCTTTGCCCTCTGTTTGTATTCCTCTCTGTTCTCCTTACTCCTCAACATGTTCAGGAGAGCCAGTTCAGGACTTATCTTGTCTGTTGTTTGAATAGGTCCATGTAAGTATATATATTCTTTGATCAACACCTGTTGCAGTCCAGTCTCTTGCTGATATATATATATTACCTTCCTCGTTTACACTAGCCGCCTCCAGACACAGTCTTTTTCTCTCGGCCAGCCTCTCATCCAATTCTTTGATCCTGCGACAACCTTCACAGAGATTGTTAAATTGATGATGTCCCTTCCGTAGATGAGCAGGTAAGTTGTGCTTGCTCAAAATGGTTCCACAGCCTATGTGAGTACACTCGACAGGATCACGGATACTGCTGCTACTGTTGCTGTTGTTGTTGTTGTTGTTGTTGTTGTTGTTGTTGTTGATTGAGCAATCACTAACTCCAAATCGCTCTTGCATCGGTGCCCTCAACAAGTCGACAGCTGGGTTCTCAAACTCTTCCAATAGCATATCATCAGTGTCCTCAGACAAATCAATGACTGCAGCCTCCAGTAGGGMATTAATGGCGGATGAGCSGTTGTGCCCTAATACAATTGGTCTGGTTGTACTACTACTACTAYTATTACTACTACTACTGTTGGTAGGGTACACCACTCGACACGTTGGTTGGCTGGTAGGTTTGCTCGATGGAAGATATACAACACGACTAACAGGTTGGCTCGCAGATCGATTAGTGAATCCACTACTACTAGTCACTGACTGACTGACAGGTTGGCTCGCGGATCGATTGAGTGTATCCACTGCTGTTGCTGGGCACTGAATGACTGATTGGTTGGCTCGATGATCCACCGCTGCGATCATTACCAAGCGAGTGTGTGCTGGTGCTGCCACCATTGTCACTGCTACTACTACTGCTGCTGTTGATTGTTACACCGTGCCACTTCTTTAACTCCTTCATCATTCCACGTTTGCTATCAAGTTTAAAATGATGTTCCATGTCTTGGAGTTGGCATCTTTAGGATATAACATAGTATTAACTTTATAGATATTATAAGTCTAAATGTATGTAAATGTATGTATGTATTATATGTATGTATATGTATATGTATATGTATGTAAGTATGATAGTTATGATAATATTATCGAATAAACACCTTTCTTGTACTTGTTTTTCACAATGGAGAATGGGTACTATGGTGGGGGTCAGCAACAACATGAACTGTCTTCGCATTTATTACCTTAAGAGGAAAAACTTTGTCGACCAAAAATGGATGCGCCCTACCCCCACCACCTAGTTGTGAGTGTGTTGGGGGTCATCTATCACCATCAGTCCTGCAGACATCGCTGAAGTGTCTGGTATGTAACACAATAACAGAAACAAAGCACAGCGAACCGCAACAACAACACACTCCTGTTGCAATCATCATCGGGCAACAAGTGCACTCTCCACTGGAGAGATACAATGAGCAGAGGTAGAATATGTTACTAACTTTACATTCACCCAAGGCCTCAACATTGCAGATGCATTCTATAGGACACTACAGAGGTACTGCATCACTGACAGATGCCTTGCTACCATTAGTGACAATGCCAGTAACAACTTCACCTTCTCCAAGTCCTTGAAAGAGATATTGGATGCCCGCAAGCTTCCCTACAAAGGCTTGGAGTCCCACATTGGATGCACCGCCCACATCGTCAACCTTGTTGTCCAGGAGTTCATCAAAGGTTTGGAGGCATGCACTGTTCTTTCCAAGCTGCATGGCATCGCTGTTGCAATCAGAGGTTCACCCCAGAGAAGAGAGAGCTACAAGTTGTAAGTTCATGCGTGGATCATTCACTCACTTACATAGCATTGCTAACTTGATTAATGCAGTGACTATATTCCTTTTGGAAACAAAGACAGGATCAAGCTACCCAAGATGATAGTTGTAACACGATGGAACAGTCAGTACTTGGTCCTTGAAAGAGCATTGGCGATTCGTGCAACCCTCGAGAGGGTCTTCACTCAAAAGGAATACGCTGAGTACGCTCTTGGCAAGGATGAATGGGAACTTGCGCGCACCCTCTTTGAGGTCTTGCAGCCATTCTATAGAGTCACGTTGGAAGTGTCACATGCCAATGCCAACCTCTCGATCGCCTATCCTATGTTTGAGTACATGTTCAATCATCTTGAGGCCATGCAATCAAAGAAGAAGGCCAACAAGTATCCAGAAATTGTCAAGAAGGCAGCTGTTCCTGCCCTCACTATCTTGAAGGTATGTGTATCAAGTGAGCTATGCAATGCAGGTGGCGAAGTTTATCAGCAGCATGTTTAACCAAGATACTCTTCAACAGAAATATTACAAGAACAGTGATGAGGTACCTGACCTCTATTATTTATCAACAGCGCTCAATCCTACGTTCAATTCCAAGTCACCAACAACGACTACTATCAGGTGTTAAACCAAACGAGAAGAACCCAGCATTGGCCTACGGCCACAAGGTAAGACACTCACTCAATCATTCACTCACTCAACTCTGCTCATTCATCACATCCAATCGCGATCAATCATTAAATCACAATCAGACATTTTTGCTAACAAACTACAACATCCAGCATCATCCAATACTTGATTTCCTTACCATGAAATCATTCATTCCAGACCTTCTGCACGTGGCGATGTCATTGATCAAACTACAGACCAGGTGGTTGTTGATCGACATTATGAAATACAGAGGCCGAGTACCCCTGCAGACTGTTGAGACAGATGTCTGGAACACCTTCAAGGGGATCAAGTTATTACTTATCCAGAGGGAGAGGCTAGCCTTGTGGAGCGATTCAGACACTCTAGGGTGAACTTTGAGGAGTGCAAGCAGATCCTCTTCAACTACGAGAAACTCATTGACCTCTTCAAACGATGTACCGAAGGACAGGGTCTCAGAGCAGTCGCTGTTGGAACTGCGTGGGCTCAACTCTACTCACTGTTGAACGTTGCGTTCAATGTGAAGAAGAGCCGCAAGATCTCAGAGAAGCATTGGATATCCATGGCCAAAGTATGGATGAGCAATCTAGCCGCGCTGTATGGCCCAACCAGCGCCATCTCCTACTCGCACGTGTTCACGTACCACTTTGGCTTTTACCTTCACAAGTTTGGAAACTTGGAACTGTTCTCTAACTTTAGCCTTGAAGGTATGATCATGCCGCACACATATCAACAAGTCGGTGACGCCACGACAGTCAGCACACAGCTAACATCTT
>NW_012236465.1:0-5614 GCF_000787575.1 Acytostelium subglobosum LB1 | reverse complement strand
TTATTTTCAATACAATTATTATTTATTTATAAATAAATACAGCCAACAATTAATAATTAAATATTATTTTGTTGATCTATTACTTTTTTTTTTAGAGACAATAAATCGTAAATATAAACCTTAATTTTGAAGAGATATAGTTTATCTATCAGTTCGATCAGGGGGTGTCCATAACTTATGAAATATACTGTATATAGACTAAAAAGTTTGATGCGAGTCCATTAACAAATATCCAATAAGGGCTATCATATTGAATAGAATAGTCTAAAGATCAAATCTAATATTTAAAAATAATATTTTCAATTTTATAAAGTTATTTTTCTTCAAGAGAAAGTTTGTATGGGATGGAAGTTCGAACACATATACTTTTTTCAAACAGTTAAAACTAATAGATACAAATATCCCTCTAACAATACTGCTATCAGATATACCTACCATAATCATTTAACATATTATATCATTCTTTACACTTGTCTAAACAACATATTGGAAAAACAAATAAATATTAATAAACAATAATTAATTTTAATGAAAATTTCACAGTTGTTTGAATCACTTTGACAATGACTCAATAGACAAGTCATTAACAACTATGATACATATAACATTAGTACAAATACATACAGACAGTGGATAATTTGATTAAACAATAACATTGAAGCTTATACATCAACATCATCCACTTTATGACATCCAGATTTACAACAACAACAACTGATGAAGGTCGATCTATCAACTCCTGACAATGTCATTCAACACCTCAACATAATATATAGTTACTCCTCTTATCAACGCGAATCGATCAAGTTATCAATCATCGTCATTGAACAACATCACACCTGACATCATGCATGCATGCCTTTCGAATGCGTCTCGACACAACGATGATGCACCAACAATGTTCAACACATACGTTTGATACACCAACAGATTCAGTACATCTACAGGAATCGATCTATATATAATATGTGACTGTTGAACCTATTCTTACAAAGTACAGCTTGCAGAGACATCATTTCCCATTACACGCGCCAAGAGTCGCACTCCAACTGCCACCAACATATAGAGATAACACCTACAATTGACATACCAACAGACTCAGCACATCAAGGTGAATCGATAGATATATTGTACATCACTTCTGAAGCTATTCTTTAGCAACACATTCAACAACAGCCAGGATACACTCACATTCTGGCATCAACTACGATCGTCTCACTCCACTGATCAGGTGTGCTCCAACCTGCAGCAGTCACTCGAGTTTGCGCAGAAGCGCCTGGACGACCAGAAGCAGCAGTCGTCGCTCAACACGATTAGCGACCTCCGCGTCAAGGAGGAGATCAACAACTGCAGCAGATGATCGAGGACAAGGAGAAGCAGGTGTTTGAGCTGAGGAGGAAGATGGACGACAGTGCCAAGCTGGCCAGCGAGAACAGGGACCTGAAGGACGAGATCGACATCCTGTGCGAGAAGGTGCAGAGCGCCGAGGCTACCGAGGACAAGCTCAGGAAGTATCAGCTCAAGGTCGAGGAGATTGCCGATCTCAAGCGCCAGATAAAAACGATGGAGGACAACAACGACAACTATCTCAACCAGATCCTCGACCTGGTGGAGCAGGTGCGCAAGGGCAGCTCGTTCAAGACGCAGCTCGAGACCACCAAGCAGCAGTAGATGTCGCTCAAGTCCATCACGGAGGACCGCGATCGTCTCCATACCACCCTGTCGCAGCTCGAGCAGGACCACACCTCGCTCAGCGGGCAGCTCGACAACCAGCGCTTAAAGATTGAGCAGCTGCAGCAAGACAGCGATTCAAAGTTGTTGGAGGCCACATCGTCGCCATCGTCTGGCGGCCTGGACCAGGTCATGGACTCGGCCACAAAGGAGCGTCTTGTCTGAGGAGCGAGAGAACAAGAGATTTAAAGAATCGATCGACAAGGTGCCGGAGCTGGAGACACAGCTGGAGGAGGCCAACGCCGCCAAGGAGGAGCTGACAAGGCAGCTGGCGTTGATGCAGTCGGCCTCGAGCCCAACACAGCAGCAACACCATCAATCGTCAATCGTCATTCAGGAGCTTAATCAGAAGATATTGGACATGAACAACAACACGCAGAAGCAACACCAAGAGGTGGAGAAGATGAAGACCAGCGTCGAGACTGCCAACACAACGTTGTCCGAGAAGACCAAGGAGCTGGCGGCTTCGGCCAAGCAGGTTGACGATCTGCGCGCACAACTCGTCGAATTGTACAACAAGCATTCGACGTCCACAATGGACGCCGCTTCAAAGAAGACAATCGCCAAGCTGTCCAGTTGAAGGACAAGCTGGAGGGACCTCCGCTGCCATGATGATGATCAAGGGCCTGCGCGAGAAGGACAAGAATGGCGAGAGCAGGGAGACCAGGTTACAGATGTTAGAGGAGCACATCCTACAGCTGGAGAACACGATCAAGTTGAAGGACGAGCGTCTCGATAGCTTTGGCAAGCAGATCAAGGAGGCCAAGGAGGCGCAGCAGCGCGAGCTGAACCTGATGTTATCAGCATTCATGAATATAGGCTTGGAGATGGAGATGCTAAAGGTGAAGAGTGAACAGCCAAAACAGTCATATCTAAACAAGAAGCGAGATGGTTATTAGTTCGATCAACGATTCATCACATCATACACATAACACTCTAAAAGACTAGTCATAGCTCCCCCACCTATGGACCAGATCGGCGATTGTCCCGAGCATCTACTATAGTATAACATCAACAACAACGACAACAACAACAACAAGCGAGGGACAATCAGCCAATCACCTTCTACACTCCCTCAACATACTTTGTAAGGATATATACAATAAAATGGAACATTAATGCGATTCCTATTGGAGACCTTGTCACCACCCCTTGTAAAGGACTCCTTGTGGATGGTGTGGAGGCTGTTGTGGAAGTTGTTGTGGAGGTTGTTGCCATAGTTTGGAAGTTGTTGTGGAGGCTGTTGCTGCCCCAATCAGACTCTTGCAGCTCCTTGTCAATGTAGAACTCAGTGATTGATGTTGGGAGCATCGATGGCATCTCGACCGTGTCATACAGGCTGTTGATGGTCAGATGTTTCAAGTTCGTTGGCATGCCACCATCATATCTGAACTCTCCAAGTGTAGTCAAGCTGGTGAGCATCAATGGTAGCGCCACTAGTATTGGTACATTGTCGCGTTGGACATTGTGCAATGAGAGACGAAGGTCCCGGACACCGGGCGGAATTTGTCCAACCTTGTGTAGTTGGTCGGTCATCCAGAGTTTATAGTGCAGAATCAGGGTGGAGAGCATAGTGATGCCTGAGGGCAAAGCGGCTAGGTCATCGCTGTCTTGGTGGCAAAGCAGATCGAGATGCTCCAACTTGTCTGGCAGTTCATTGAGTTTGCGATCAAACTCGCCGTTCCTGTTTGAGAAGGTCAGTCGCTTGACAGATCTGGGCACAGCGGAGCCTGTCACCGTGAGGGCAGTGAGTGTGAGTTTGACAACGGAGGATGGTATTGTTGTTGTCGTGAGGGTGCATCCACTGTAGTCGAGCAGCTTGAGAGAGGTCAATGAGCTTGGAAGAGATCCTTCTTCGACATTGAAGTTCTTGCGACCGGTCGGATCAAACGACATTGAGAGTGACTTGATGTTCTTGGGCAGCATACCCGCGCTGAGGTCCTTGTTGATGCCACCGTCCGTGAGATTCAGAGTATGCAATGCCTCCAGGTGGAGGAATGATCCAACCGAGGCTTCAAAGTTGAGTGTGGAGGTACTCGGTGTGCGGAGGAATGCGCCGGATCCATTCGTCTCTGACGACAGAGGTGCAGTCGCTGAAAACACGCAACAACAATGAGAACTTGTCGATCAAGTGTTCGAGGTGGTCTACTACTGTCATCCACACAACATGATTTGTATATTCATCCATTGGGTCTGGTCTGCTTATATGTTATATATATAGATATTTATTAAATGATTATTGTCGTTGTGCTTGTTCTTGTTGGCTTGCCTAATCCGATTACCCTTATTTTAACATATTAAATGCCAGAAACACGCCTAGAGGTATCACGGGCTTGATAAGCATCGGCCATCAGTGCATCTTTTGAAGCTTCGATGGCCTCGGAGCGGACCGCTGTGCTCACGCTTCGGGTGAGCGACGTGGCTGGCCAGTACCTGGACGGCGAGGCTGAAGCCACCATCTATGTCGTTGACAAGCGCATCCTCGATCTTGGCTACGGCCAATTCCTCGCTAGTCATCAGCAGTACGCACGGCGCACCGATCCCCCACGAGTAGTCCAATGTTCGACCGATTATCAAGTGTGTATACAACCATTATTAATCAAATACACAGCAGTGGTCATCATCGTTGGAATTATGTAACATAAATATATAGTTGTTTGTACAAGATATATATTTGGCTGTAATGTCGATTGATCATATTGACATGTTTGAATATTCGTTCACATAGTTCATTATGTTGAAGCACATGTACATTGTTTCAGACTGACATGTTATGTTCCTCCATTAAATCGTCAACAAGGAGTCTTTGTCACTGTCATCATTGTGAATGTGCTCGCCAATCTGAATGGTCACCGGTGTTGTGTCTTGGCACTTCTCCCCCGTCCTTAGAATGAAGAGAGCATCGCAGTTGATAGCAGGAAATGTGTGTTGCAATACCGATAATGTCGCGGTTGTTGGACCGATGTGTCATGCTAGGTGGGTACCTGTACTCCCACTTGTTCCAGATCACTAGATCGAGATACTCACTGGCTGGAGTTGTGATCTTAGGAAGCACGGGCAATCGGTGGAGGATGAGGCGGCAATTTAATGTTGAAGATCCAGGTTGATATAACGATGAACGGGAATGAATGTGCTATATCGCTTCATCTTGATGAGTCGAGTCTGTTGGCGTATCATAGGAGTAGTTGGATGTTGTTGGTCCGTGGTTGGGGTGCGACAATCCTAGTGAGTTGTAATTGGTCGCCGTTGCGTGGCTGTCCGCGACTGTAATTCCTATGAATCACTTCAACAGTGATGTATAATATATTGATCGCTTCATCTTGATGTGTTGAGTATTACTATACTATAGTCTTGATTGGTATTAGTTATTGTTAAAAGTAGAGGTGCGACGGTCCTTGGTATTGGTTGTTACCTGTGTAGTTGAATGAAGATTCGACAAGTTGATGTGGATTACTCCAACGACAATGAATATAGTATGTATCGCTTCTTCTTGATAGGTCAAGTCTGATGATGTGTCATAGGTGTTTGTTGGACGATGTTGGTGATCAGTGGAGTGCGACGATCGTAGTTGATGCCACAATGTGAGTGTATCCTGGCTGTTGTTGAATGTGTTGCTAAAGAATAGCTTCAGAAGTGATGTACAATATATCTATCGATTCACCTTGATGTGCTGAGTCTGTTGGTATGTCAATTGTAGGTGTTATCGAGACGTTGGTGGCAGTTGGAGTGCGACTCTTGGCGCGTGTAATGGGAAATGATGTCTCTGCAAGCTGTACTTTGTAAGAATAGGTTCAACAGTCACATGTTGGTCATCATTGGCATCATCAATGACATCATCTTCGTTGATGTCATCATCATCGCCACTGTCCACCTCATCAACCTG
>NW_012236464.1:0-5191 GCF_000787575.1 Acytostelium subglobosum LB1 | reverse complement strand
GCCAAGCCTCTTTCTTGTTCTTGTTTGTTCATGATCGTCCGTTATTTTTCTTGCTCTTCCCGTCATTGGTMGTCWTATCAYACCTTGTCCAAGTTGAACTGAGCGATCACATGACCGCGGACTTCTGGCGGCAGCAATGACCACAGCAAACTTTGCCATCATGATGATTGATCCAAATAGAATGTTGGCAGCATTCGCGATCCCTTGTCTGTCATTACCAAAATGATTGTGTGTTTGTCTGTAATCATAGTTATGAATTTGTTGCTGGTTTCTTCTTCGTCGGCAGCATTCGACCATGAGTGACAAGAGAACAATGAAGGAGGTAGCAATGAATATTCCAACAAGGGAGACGAGGGTCTTTGCGAGGTACATCAGAGACGATATGAAGTTGCCACACTTGATTGATGTAGGTTCATAGAGACAGTCATGGTAGTCTCCGATGACAGGCTGCTCGCATCGAAACACCTCGTTGTATGAACCAAATCGATCATAAATGGTAACGCTTATGTATAGAGATTGGATGCAATGTGATGAGATGTCAATGCGGGCGCTGATGTCGGAGATGCTGGCGATCAAATGATGATCATATGATAGAATTGATATGTTTTTGTTTGATGGCGCCCTGAAGTGGAGGTTTAGATGTCCGGCCTTGACGGATGCGGACACTGGCTTTAGGTCTGTTGATGTAGCTGTAGCAATGTACTCTTTGTGATCGGTGTATGAGGGCGAAGGATGTGACGGAGGTTCAGGTCGTTGCTCGGACCACATTGGCGCCGAATCACTCCTATAGGCTTTGACACCATTCTCGGTGACAACATTCTCTGTAAAGCTATTACTGTTGCTATTTAGAATGCGCTGTAATAATTTATCCGGTTCGGATGATGGCTCTAATGATTGTTGGAGCGTTGGTTGAGTGTCCAACAACAACAACAAAACTAACAATAATGCAGGAGTCTTGATCTTCATCATCATTTTCATGAATGATTTTATGATTTTGTTGTGAGTGCTGCAATAACCTTCACTCCTCCATCGCTCACTCATTCTCACTCAATTGATTGTTGATCGTTACTCCTATTACATTATATATAAATAAAGTTGAACAAAGACAGAGACAGATACACATAGAGGACAGAGATAATAATACATCAATGCACATGTGTCACCACTATCATTATTACAACATGGATCAATCAGAACACTCAGCCCTTACACCTCTGTAATAGTGGAGCCCCAGTAGAAGATAACAGATCAACAACAGATGATGATGAGTTGGTGGCGATCACCGATCTCAATATTACAAACTAGATCATGGGGTATGTTGTTACCACACTCTCTTCCTTCTGTTCACGATATTCTATCATGTGATGTACTTGTACTTACTTACTATGCTTTATGCTTCTGCTTGCATTCCATTCACTCAAAAGATATTGATATTTGTTAGTGAATAGTGATTGACCTAAAAGATATGACACAAAAGAAGAAGAATATATACTCGCGACACCAACAGAAGGATGTTGGCAAAGTTGGCTGTGATGGACCTTGTTGTGATGCCTCACCATTTGACAAGAAGAGGAAGGGACCAATGACCAAGAGGGAAAATGTAGGTACCTACCCATCTACTTACATTGAGTAGTGATTGATGAGTTGTATACCCGCCCCTTGTTCTCCTTCTCTAACAAACAATATATTAATTGGTACACATCACAGGGTCGTCATACCTCAATCATACATGACCTGCACCCGAATAGTTCAGGTGCTAGCATTACGGTCAGCATCAACAAGGATATCTACGACACAGCTGCTACACCAACGACGACAGGAGGCAACAGCTCATGTTTGTGTTTTGATCCTGTTCATCACGACTATGCCAAACAACATCAACTGACGAATCAGCACGATCCCAAGCGATTGGAGGATTTCTATCAAACCTTCCAATTCCCCGTGGTGCATGCATTGGATCAGCACCACCCAACCATGTATCACTATGGACAGGACCAGTGTTCCGCCGCCCCCTTGACATCAATGACAATGCCTACAACACCAATCAACAACGGTATCTCAGCCATGACACCAGCACAGCAATCGCATGTGCGACTTTCCACCAACAACTTCTACCTCTCTCACATCCATCAGCTGTACACAAACGCAAACCATGCACATAATGGAGTCAAAGTGTTAGACAGCTTTACATATCCTATCATCTCCGAGTTCCACTTTGAGAGCATAACAACACTTCGCCACAAGTTCTTTGCGACCTTCCTCGAGACAACTCAGCCAGTCTTTGATATTGGTACATCATTTATCATAATTCCACTCTTCCACAACAATCATCACTCACTGGCCCTCGTTGGTGTGAAGGATGCAAGCCCACAGTACATTCTTCACATTGACAGTGTATCGACAAGTTCTCATTCATCATCACCTTCAGCGGTCGCAGCTGGTGGCTCAGGTGGCGCACTGGACTGGGAGAAGATCAAACAGTTCATCTACATTCAACACATACTTGACGAGTGTAGACAAAAGGCCATTCCCTTGAGCAAACAGTCAGTAGACATCAAGACGTCCACCAAGTATCTTCAGGTGTTCTCAATGGTCATACCACTCTGCTCAAACGGATCTACTTATAGTTTGTGCGATCACACCGATTGCAGCAATGCAGTCCTTGCTATAGCTCAGATGTTGTTCGACACCAGTCTGACACGTGATGTAGTGGTAGGAGCCAACTATAATCAACCACCGATCGAGCGCATCAACAATCAATATAACAACAACAAAGCCAAGTACCAACTTAAAGATATGGCATCAGTGGTCGACCGCGCCATCAGCGCCTCCAATCAAGATCATAACTCGATGTGCTCAGTGATCCAGAAGCAAGAGCTGCCTGCCTACTTTGGTCGTGATTTGAAGGCAAACTACTCACTCGGCTTCCCAAAGAACTGCTACTTTGAGGTTACAATCACAGTCGTGCCCGATACCACCACCAATACATCATCATCGCAAACACTGGTGTATTCAACGTACATCCTAAACAACAACTGCCTCATCATTTCAAACACGCCAGTCTATGCCCAACAGTTCTATGGTGCTAGCAACAAGAGTAGCACCACCAGCGATTCGTCTTCTACAAAGACCACCCGACCAGCAGGAGAGAGGGACGCGTTCATCAAGTTCTCAAACGATCTTATGCCTCTGGAAGGTCAGCATATAATGATCGTGTATGACCCCAAGGATTACTCATACATGTTGTATACGAACATGAAGGCGGCGGTGGCCTCGACCAAGCCAACTACAACGACCATGGCAGCCGGTACAATCAAACTCAGCCCAATCATCAAAGGTGGTGAGAGTAGCAGTGGCGCGGCATCATCACCATTTCCAAAGATCAAGCAGTTGGATGGCATCTACTGTTCAGTGTTCAAGGACAACATTGAAATCGTCTCCACGCGGTTCACAATACGATTCATCTCCAATCATAGGCTAGATGGCGCATTTAAGTCTAGACACACATCACTCACTCGCACTCCTAGCAGTGATGAGATCATGGCAAGGGCATTGATGAAGATATACACGACACACATTAATGGCAATGGTCGACAATCCAGCAAGTCGATGACATCCGTGTTCAGCTCCGTCACGTCGTACGTCACCAAATCGGCCACTTCATGGCTTCTTGGTGGTGAGCAGGACACATGCCTAATGGACGTTAATACTGCTATCACTCCTGCGGCATTCATCGGTTCACTTCAGTCACAGTATAGTCTTTATCAACTAAGCTCAGCAAAGTGTATCATTTATTACAACAGATCCAACCAATTGTACACCCAAATCAGCCAAACTATTCGCCACCTCTACGATGTCAACGCGTCCAACCAGATCCAAGATGAGCATAAAGAAGAGGAGCCATCAAAACAAATCAAGGTGGTGGACACATCCACCAGCAGCTTCGATGACAGACTATCAATGATGGAGAAGATGATGACAAGGATTGAGGCTGCTACCCGTCCTCCACGCTCCTCACAGCGTCGTGTTACATCTTCACGCATCCAATCATCTGCCCCCAGCTCCAGTGGTGACATCGACGACACAAAGGTATGATATCATCAATCATACATACATCGTGGCAATTGGCTTGGCCGGCCCATCGTGCGCAGCATCATAATAATATTAATATTTAAATACAACCAATTATTCGCCACCTTCCTTCACTCGCATCATCCCTTGATTGTGCCCACAAGACTGAGAGTGACACCGACACCGATGGTGACCTCCTTGATATTGATGATGATATCTTTGACGACGCAGATGCTGATGATTACCACGACCACGATGACTCTGACGGCTCTGCTGATGATGTGTCTGATGTGGAGATTCTTCTTGATACAGATGACACATCCATCCCCAATCATGCCATTGTTGTACACTCTTCCACGACAACATCAACATCCAAGGCTGCAGTTGGCCGAAACCCCGCTCCAGCCATTTCCACCGCGGCTGATTATCGGGTTGACATTGACACCAGCGGCGACAAAGCAACGACAAGGATTCGCGAATTGGAACAAAGACTCTTTGCCACACAAACGGAGCTCACTGTCAGAAGCAAGGAGCTCAATGCCACCAGAGAGGAGCTCAATGTCACCAAAGCGAACGCTACGATATTGGTCACTGAAACGACGGCAGCTAGACAAGCGTGTGTACAATTGCAAGAGTTGCAAGCTCTGCACGCAAAGTGTCTCAGCAATAAGTCGTCACAGGACCAGACTATCATGGACCTTACAACGGAGAACATGAACCTGAAGCGTCAGGTTACCGACTTGGGAGATACTCTCACAGAAAGCATGGACGCCTCGGTGAAGGACTCAGATATGAATGTGGACTTGAAGAAGCAAGCCGAAGAGATTGCAAGACTGACAAGCGAGCTTGAAAGTCTTAAAGAGGAGCAGCAACGAAAACAGGAGACAGGAGTAATAGACAAAGACGAGGGGATGGAGGATGGTGCCAATGATGAGAAGGCCAGAGCTGACAGGGAGCAACAACACCAATCAGACATGACCACTATTAAGGCCAATCATGCGCAACGGATCCAAGAGATGGAGGAAGCACATTCCAAATCGGTCGAACAACACTCTAGTCAGGCCAAGCGCTACTCAGACCTGCTTAATGCTTCCAAKGCGRATGYTCAACGGCTTGAAGG
>NW_012236463.1:0-4856 GCF_000787575.1 Acytostelium subglobosum LB1 | reverse complement strand
GATTGCCGCCAAGGGAGTCGTGTCACGATGTCTATTGAAAAGGTCGCACGATGTGGATAGTATGATGGCAATGTGWTCTTCCTATAGCGAACTCGAGCCTTTGATCTGCGTTTACTTGCTTTAGATCGTGCTTCCTGCTTAAACTGCGATAGGTGAGACCTTCCTTTGCAGCGATACGAGATATTTGAGCCGTTGATATCTCTGTATCGTATCTCACTTCAAGTTTGGCTTTCAACTCGTCCAAAGTGATGACCTCCTTCCTGACCAAAGCTTTGATGATCCTCCTTCTAAGTCTTCTTGAAAACTTTGAAGGGCGTCCCGATTTGAGACGGTCCTTGAAGTCTCCTCGCTCGCTGTGTCGTTGAATAGTCCTGCTCACAGTTGATCGGGAAATATTGTACATCTTTGATATTAATTTCTTTGAATATCCTCTCCTTCTGGCTCTCACGATTTTAGCTCTCTCTTCTTCTGTTAATGACATGATTAATTGTAATGTACATAAATAATATTCTATCTCTTCCAACAAAGTGTTTGATGTTTGAACTCATTCATTCTTTACTATTGCATAAATAATGGACATGTTCATTACTTTAACAAAAATATCGTTTGAATGATAAAGATATATTAATTCCATTTTTGGAAAAATATTCATAAATGGAAATTTTTGAGCAAAAGTGGACTACTATATTTGGAAGTGAATAAGAATCTTGAACCATATTTGTAGGAGATATCAAACTCGTACCTGTTTGAACAGGGGGTGGCCATAACTTATGAAACATACTGTACAATCAACAAATACTATCTCTTTCAATCTCACATATGTATTCATTCAATAGCATATATGCCTTGGACTCAATCAATCATTCACTCACTCCGTCCCAATCATTGACTCAAAGACATTTCAATGATGTTGGACATCGTAGCGTACCACATGTCGGACGTGCATACACCGAATACAGAGCAGTTGATCCTGTTTCTCCAACAACAATGACCAATACACCGATATATCTCTGTTACATATAAATGCAGTGATGTACAATACACGCACAGTACAACAACAACAACAACAAACAACAAACAACAAACAACAAACAACAGCAACAGATAACAGTGAAGGAGGAAGAAAGATCAACAACATTGTCGACAAAATTCCAACGGCTGAATGATATCTGTGATATCACCGACAGTGGTCGGCGACCACGACCAGAGGTGGCTACCACAACAAGCACGACAACTCCAAGCTCTAAGAGACTACCTGGAATAATATTCTGTTAACACATGATACGAGTCATAAAAGGGTGCAATGAATGGTGGTAAGTAGCTCTGTTGATAGTTTGATTGGCTCGAACAACATGTTGATGAAGACTTGACATGCTGATAACAGTTTAACCACGAACTAACAAACTCGATCAATCACAAACAATCCCAAACGAGCAGAAGAACGTTACTTTGATATTGTAATTAGCAGTACGTTGACCACAACAGTAACAACCGAACGGACCATCTGGATGTTTCCGCTGGTACCATAGCATCATATCAATACATGTATTGTGTCGACGTCAACTCTAACATCGAACGTTTACCAAGGCACCAGTGTTTGAGACCGAGCATATTATACTACTCGGTTCAAATAAACGAGATATCAATATCATTCGGTTCGAATAATTCCTTACTCGGTCGTGTGGATGATCCAAGATTGTAAACGAGCTCGGTTACCCGAATATCGCCTTTAACCGATATTCGACCGGAAAACCGATTAACCGGTACTACAATGCTCATGAATACGTACAGTATGTACACTCTGTAAGACAAAAATGTTATTTTTTGATCTGATTCATCGAAAAGGCTTTTGTTTTCCTCGATATCTCGTCTCCAATTAGAGCTTCATGTATCCTGCAACTGATTGTTTCATCATCCTGCTTCAACCCAGACAACAACAACATCCACCAAGGTGACATCATCAACTTCAACAGAGACTACAAAGAAGTACAGTATTGGATGGAAACATGATATTGAACCAACCAAGACTAGTCCACTACTAACAATGCCTGTCTGTGGTTGATAATCATTAGGATCACGAAGATGTCCAAAGGAAGCCATTTGGTCATTTCTATCAATACTATTATTTTAAGTTTCAAAGAAATGAATGAGACTTGTGTTGTTCACTAGAGTGAAAATGCATTGTCTCACCCTCGGTTATTCGATCCGGTTTTGATTAAAAAAACAGCTGGTCAGTTCGAATAATTGAACTTCCTTCGGATTGGTAAAAGGGTCCGGTTCGGTTTATTCGGTCTCGGTTAGTCGGATATCCGAACTCGGTCTCAAACACTGCAAGGCACTACCGTGAAAGTCAGACAAACTAGTACAACGAAATCAACAGCGGTCACATCATCAGGTCCAGGACTCCTCGATCAGATCATGATCTTGTCAATGTTCGATGATTTGCCAGACTGACACCAAGTTCTTAATTAAAGCCCAATGCAATTGTGGAGAGTACAGTGTATTCATGTTCAAATGACTTCCAAACTGCCCTATGTACTCATTCATTCAATCAATCCATATATAGTGGGACATCAGATATCTCTTCAGCAGAACGCTCCATTGCGTACGCAACCAATGTTAACAGAGCACTTCAACTATCATGATGGTGAGTGCGTTGTGGCCTTGCATAAGAAGATGTGTGCCCGATGAGCCCGTGACACCAAGCTCTTGGTGGAGGCCAGTGGCAATTGCTAGCACGTTCAAAATGACTGCAACTTCCCTCAAGTACTGTTGGCGAGTAAGGATATCACTGTGACCTGCACTATGATCTAAATGAGAGATCAAGGCAGGGCTGTGGTGGTTAATCAACTTCAGCACCTTACACACCACTCAGTACTTATGCTACACACAACAGGGTGTTAGTTCAATAAACTTGGCGCCAACTTATACAACCTGCTTATATTGTTTATTGTTTAACTCTACACCATTAATATTCCATTCATACATATCTCCACCGTTCATACATATAATAATAATTAAAACATAATATAAAATACTTAATAATTATATATAAAAATAATATTTAAATTATTTCAACATGGAAGAAGGACCATCAGATTTTAACAATTTTGTTTCTTCTTATTACCCTGCATCCCAGGGCTCAACCTCCACCACTTCCACTTCTACCTTTGACTACTTTGGACAACATATACCTTTTCCACAACAACCACCACAACAACCACAACAACAACAACAACAACAACACAATCAATCAGGACTGCAACTGCAACAATTACCGCAAGTACTCCTCCCTAATTTGAACCAGTCCGCCACTCAACAAAGAGATGTGGAACAACCACAACGATCAACGAGAATCCCTCATCAATTGGACCAACCGCCACCCAATTTGCCTCAAACACAGAGTTCTCCAGCAGGAGAAGCTTTGGGTCCTAACTCCACTTTACCCCCACTTGAACCAAGAGCTGTCAGGTCAAACGATTCTCATGTTACCGTTGAGATACTCTTAAACGTTCTCAATGGTTACATTGCTCGTCAACAGAGTGACAATCAGAAACTAGAGAAAGAACTTACAAACATCAAAAAGGAACTAGGCACAATCAAGACCTCGGTCAAGAATTGTGAAGATAAGTTGGCACTTTATCAAAACAAACATAAAATGGAAGTGATTCAAGGTAAGTAATACTTATTAATATAATTCCTCAAATCTACCAGTATTTATTAATAATCAAACAATAGTTTCTCTTTTCCACTCTTTCTTTAAACAAATTCTTCAACACCATCTTCTTGACTTATCTATTAAGGAACAAAGAATCAAGTGTGCTCTACGCACAACGAAACAGAGTCTCACTGCACCAGGTGCCACCCATCAACTAACAGAATATGACATCAATGCTCTTATGGACAAGATTAAATCTGACTATTCTTCCTTGAGGACCAGAATACAATCTTCAATCAAGAAGGCTCTGGTATGTTAGTAATACTAATTGGAAAAATTAATATATAATACTAACTTGATTCTTCAATTTTAGAGATTAGTACACAGGCCAACAACTGATGAAGAGCTAATACTCTTTGGACAACATGAGTTGGATAGACACACACTGACAAAGAACATGGACATTATTATGACTAGTCAAATAAGCACCCATATGATCAACTTTGCTCTACCACAACAATAAAACTCACAAATATTTTGCAAACTCAAATAATTAGATTGGAAGGGGTTGTTGGACCATCTAGGATGGGTGTATGACCCGATGAGGAATGATCCAATATGATTAAAATTTGAATTTGAATAATATTATAATCGCGCCAATTGATAATAATATTCAAATTCAATAATATTAACGCGCCAATTTAATAAATAGTGTAAGTGAATACCCCTTTCACATCATTACTAACCACACATGTGGAAATGGATACACTTCTGGAAGGACTTATAATTGACATATTGAGAAGATTAAAAGGGCTTTTAGTAAATTTAAAAAGTACTTTAAAATGTATTCATTAATTTATATTTAGTATGCTATTAAATAACATTATGTTTGAAGAAAATAGTAGTTTAATAAATAATTAATATCATGTTCACCAATTATTCAATCACGCAGTGTAGTCTTTTGTTTGGTATTGTTCGTCTTCTTGGAGTTCAACCTCTTGGGACTCGGTGCATCTGACTCATCCTCAGACTCGCTGTCATCCCATTGTTGATCTGGCTCATCCTGTTCGTCATCCTCATCGTCAGATCCTTCAAAGAGCTTGGTGGCTTTTGCTCCTTTGATCTCCAAAGCAATCATTGACTCGTCGAGATCATCCTCCAATGCCTTCCTCTTGAGGAAGGCACTCATGTTGGAGAT
>NW_012236462.1:0-4814 GCF_000787575.1 Acytostelium subglobosum LB1 | reverse complement strand
TGTGTTGGAATCAAAGACAACATTCATTGATCGGCACCTATCACATGATGGATAGCACACATGTCTCAACTTCTCATGCCTGCTTCTAGTTCCACATTGTGTTGTGGTGGGACATAGACCACTAATGATTTTATGTCTGCACCTCCACTGCTTCATTGTGATACATGTTTTAACTTGTTATAACAAAGTAATAATAATAAATAAGACAATGAATGACACCACCAAGGGTTGACCTTGGTGTTGACCCTGGTGGTGTCCGAGTACTATGAGACCAAAATGGGAAGGGGGTCCATTTCACTTTAAGGGGATTTTTTTGTTGAGATCTTCCTGTTTGAGTGTGTGGGTGCAAGAGGGGTGGTGCGCCAGGTACTACTAGGAAGGGAATCTGTAGAGATACTATCAACAACAAGAACATCGAACATTCTTCCGACCCCACCGACAACTCGTTCGCCTCACACAAGATCAACAACCCGATCAACAACAGAGTTCAGTTCAAAATGGTAACACTCCACAAGTGCTCGTCATTCCAACCAGACAAGCAAATCATCAACACATCCTACAACCATGACGATGGCAGATTCGCAGTCTTCATCGCTTCGCCTCCAACATCTCGTCCCCAAAGATCTACAGGAGATAAGGCCCAACAGAAAACAKCAAGCCCTCAGCAAGACTACAACAACCCCTCGAGCAGCAGCTCGCAGCCAGCATCACCAGAGATCGTCTCTGACACCWACTACGACAGCAATTCGAACAACAACAACAACAACAATAACGACTCCAACATGGACACAACCTGTAGCTCCTCCGACAACCTCTCCACGATTGACAGYACAACACCCCTTAACAGCTTTATGGACGACTCGACGCCAGTCTCCACCCTCGCAGACAACGACCTTCCATCCCCAGTAACCACGACAACCACAACAACAACAACCACAWCATCTTCCACCCAGAGTCTCCGCCATCTCAACACCCACTCACTCTATCACTTCAAGGGCAACTCACCAGACGAAGAAGACGAAGACCGTGACAGCAACTCATCCGTCAGCACATCTGAACACTCATCATCAAACGATTCGGTAGTGGACAACAGAGAACATAYTCAACCAGGCACAGATTCAACTCCCAAGCGACCTCTAACAAGATATGACAACCCAACATCTCCCACATCCCCACCTCTAAAGTCTAGAAAGGAAGAATGAATAACTCCAACTTTACCCTAATGGTCTGGAACGTCAGAAGTGCCCAGTCAGCTGACGCAGTCAAAGCAACGATAGCCCACATCACGCTTCAAAACCCAACCATAACCATACTCATCGAAACAAACAATATCCCAACATACAGCAAACTCCACTCCCATTACCCAACAATGTACAACACACCAGATAGCCCAAAGGGCCAAGGCATAGCTATCATCCCAACAAACTCATYCACCACCACCATCGACTCCATCCTCACATCACCAGACCAAAGAATAGTCACCTTCAAACTCAAGCACTTCAATCTCAACATTAAGGTCGGTGTCATCTACGCACCACCGTCGCGACAAGAAAGAGTCACCTGGTTCACAGACACAGCACAACCTCAGTCAGAAATGCTCCTTGACTGCGACATCATCTGTGGCGACTTCAACATGATCCCCAACTCTGTTGAACCCCTCAACCTCCACTACACTGCACTCTTCAAGTCCCTCGCCCTCACCAACCTCTTTCATCACCACACATACACCTGGACACAAAAAGACAAACAATCCAACATTGATAGGACGTACGTCAACGACGAGCTCAACACAGCAGTCACGTCCAACGAAGCSATCACCTCAACCAAGTCCGACCACCTTATCCTCCTCACCTCCTTCCACATCAACAACCTCTCCCCACCTCCCCTCTGCACCAGACGATTCATCCTCCACCCAAACACAGCCAACGACTCCAAAACAATCCAAAAGATCAACAACATAATCACCGACTCTCAACACACCTCCTACACACCAACTGACACCTGGACCAACATCAAGAACACTGTCAACGAGCAATACCAATTCGCGCAACACATCAAAGTCAAGAAGCTCAGAAAGAGAACCAGGAAGCTCATCAACCAACTTAAAAGGATAGACTCTATGTCCTCCCCAGACCCAGAAGCCCGAGCCAGAGTCTACACACGAATGCAATACCTCATCAACCAACAGTGGGAAGAYAAGAAGCTATTCATCAGCAAGCAACAACACCTCTACAGTGACCTCCCATCCAAGTTCCTCACAGCCAAGCTCAAACAGAAAGAAGCAGCTCAGAACATCACCTCAATCACACATCCATCAACTGACTCTCCAGTCACCGAACAAACTGACATCTTGGACGCCTTCCACACCTTCTATCGCTCCCTCTTCGAACAWAGACCATCATCTCCAGAAGTACACCAAGGCATGCTCGCCAATTGGGATATCCCAGCCCCTCCCTCTGAACTACTCCAGGAACAAGGACAACCAATCACCCAAGAAGAAMTATACAACGCAATCAACCACATCCCACCACACAAAGCCCCAGGAGTAGACGGCTTAACAGCSGCCTTCTACAAAACCCATCTCCACCAACTCACGCACCACCTGCTCGACCTATTCAACCACTTCCTCTCCACGGGCTATATCCCATCCAACTTCAAACAAGGAATCATCACCACCATCTACAAGAAGAAAGGAGACAAGCTCCTAATAGCCAACAGACGACCAATCACTCTGCTCAACGTCGACTACAAAATCTACTCCAAGATCCTCAACACTCGACTACTCCACTACGTACCCTCCATCATCAACAACAACCAGAACGGGTTCATCCCAGGCAGATCCATATTCAACAACATCATCACACTCAACGAAGCAATGACCAATCTCTCCCACCTTTCAAACYCCGACGTCGACCATGACGACACAGCCGTCGCACTGCTCCTGGATCAAGAGAAAGCATTCGACTCCATCTCACACTCAGCCATCCACCGGACACTCGACCACATCAGGATCCACCCATCGCTGACACAAGCCATCCTYTCACTCCTGATCGACTCTGAAGCCACAGTACTCGTCAACAACCAACAAACTTCACCATTCACAATCGGAAGGGGCGTCCGTCARGGAGACCCCACCAGCCCAACTCTATACGCACTCGTAATCGAATGCCTTGCAAGAAAYWTTCAGAACGACCCCCGCATCCAAGGAGTACCCACCCACAACACCGACACCACCCAATCACCAATTCCTCGCCACCTCTTCCACKCATACCTACGACAGCTAATGTATGCCGATGATCTCACATTGGTAGCSCCATCCTCAACTCAACTGGACAAATCACTCATACACGTAGACAACTTTGGGAAAGCCACCTCATCCAAGCTCAACCCAGCAAAATGCTTCTACTTCTCCATCAAAGACTCGACAATCAACCCAGCACACGGCTTCACCAAAGTCGCAGCCAACAAATCAGAAACATACCTTGGCCACGAGTTCACCCAYGACGGCCTMCTCAACAACATCCACAGCAAAGTCCAGACAATCACAGCACTCTTCATCCTATGGAAACAGTCCTGCTCAACATTCAAAGCCAAAACATGCATCATCAAGACCTACATCCTATCCAAGCTCACCTTCCTCCAGAACCTCAACAAGACCTCCCAGAATGATATCAGCACAATCAACAACCTCATTCACTGGTTCTTATCAACATCCTCYCAACCATACAACCACAACAGTCACTACAAACCACAGATGTCCCCTCTKCGCCGCCTACTTCCGATGAAGTATGGAGGTCTAGGCATCTGGGACCTTGAAGCCCGCGACACTGCCCTCAAGGCCCAAGTCTTTGACACCTTCCTCAACAACCACACCACTCTCCCTTATGGCCCATCCTGGCATCACAACCTAAAAGAACAAATTGCTTTCAACACAGAAGCCAACCTCCAAGAWCGCGACATCCAAGGTTTCTCTTGCCTCTCGAACACCCARGCCATCTGCTACTCAGCCTGGCTCCAACTAAACCCAGCCGCTTCAACCCTCTCATTCCCTACCCCCATATTCAACTATAACCCTCTCCACTTCGCATCCAACGACACCTCCTTTATCAACTACTTCAATATCAACGACCAACCAATATTCAACGTCTCCAACAAACGAATAACCTGTAAACACTACTACCTCCTCCTCATCCACCTCAAATACAAACGCAACAACTCCCAGGCCACTCTACAACTCCCTTTCACCCCATCACAACTTACATTCCAAGCCGATCATGACCTGGACTACTCTCTCCTCCTGCCTCTCATCACAAAGGTCAGACACAAACAAGCATACAACACCATATTCAGATTTATCACCAAACTCCTACCACTGCCCAAACCTTCCCCTACATGTCCATGCTGTGATATGACAGCCACCTCCGAGCATATCTTCTTCGAGTGCGACAGCCTCCTACCTCGTCACCGCCAGAACTATCTCACTGCCTCCGCCAACCTATACATCACCACTGGCCCCTGGTCCCCTCGGTCCCTCGACACTCACGACCACCCAAACTCAGCTCTGCTGATCAACCTCGTAGCAATCAATATGCACAAGATTTGGCTCGACTACTGCAGCTGGACACACGAAGGGAAGAAAGCAAGCATCCCTCACGACGCAACGCTCATCACCCTAAACTACATCATCAACCTGGAATCTCAAACCACAATCGACAACATCACTTCCAGAATCAACAAGCTCACAGCTAACAACTCCCCACCCACCTCCATCAGGGAAACAACCAACAACATGATCAACAACTTCCGATCCACTT
>NW_012236461.1:0-4446 GCF_000787575.1 Acytostelium subglobosum LB1 | reverse complement strand
CAGGTACATTTACTGTTCGAGAATGTGAACATGGCTCCCCAGTTTTTGTGTCTGGCTATTTTGTTAATTTTTTTTATTTTTTGTTTTTTTTTTGTTTTTTTATTTTTTCTTATTTTTTTTGTTAGTTGGTGCCAGTCTTATATTTTTTGTAAAGGCCGTTAAGGACAACCTGCAACGCCATGTCTGACACAATTAAAGGTTTGAGTCGGTACTCCATTCTCCGTGTGGCTGTTGTCGATGTTGTTTTTTTTTTTTTTTTTTTTTTTTTTTTTTTTTTTGTTGTTGTTTTTGATGCCGTTGGTGTTGTAGGAGATGTATCTTTGGTGGATGTCTTTGAATCGTCTCTGGTGGAGTCGCCAGTGTCATTTGCAAGCTTTGTAGGAATGGCGCCATTGGATGATCGGGACTTCTTGATGGCAACAGGTGGAACTGAGTCTGTAGTTGACTTTGATTGGGAACCGGAGGATTGGACCGCAGAAGGTTCCTGGGGATTCTGCTCGACCTCCACATCAAGTTCTTTGCCTTGGATCACAATCTTCTTCCTTGGACGACCTTGAGAGTCAGACATTTCTGTCTTTAGATCATCAAAGAATTGTTTAAACTCTGATTCCACAGTTGGTCTCTTCTCATCACCAACGTAGACGAGGAAGATGCTGGAATCAAATGGACTCATCGCTTGTTGGTTTGGCTTGCTCTCGTAGAGTAGCTGTACGCAAGCCACCACCACCTTCTTCTTGGCTGAGAGAGAGAGACCGTCAGCTGAGAACTTGACATAAACTTTCTGATCGCCAATGAGGTCTCTCTCCTCCTTTAGTTTCTCAATAATGAGAGAGCGTATAGGAATATAACTGCCATTCATTGATTTGGTTGGTGCTATTTTGTATCTCTTGACCACCTCTATTATTATTAAATGAAACAAATAAAAAAGTATTTGGTCAGTGAATGGTTTCACAAATCATTCATTCTCACACTTTGACAACATAGATAAAGATAGATAAATATATAAACAGAGATAAGATATATAGATACAGATATAGATAAATATATATATAAATATATATATATATATATAAACATAGAGATAGATATAGAAATATATTTATATATAGTTATACGTACCCGCTTGATACTTCTTGATATTGTTCAATGAATACTTCTTGCGATCAAATGCAAGGTCATTGATGAACATGCTCCAACAGTGGTCAGGTATGTACAAGATCTCTTTGATGCCAGCCATATCCACAACATCCACATGATCAGTAACCTTCTTCAGCAACCTGGCTCTGGTACTCTTGCACTCCTGACATGCCTCTGTACACTTATGATGTAGATCGAGATTCTTGACATGTTTCCAAAGGTTGGTACTCTCAAACATGGCCTTGTTGGCAACACATGACTCGTGAGGACAAGCTTTCTTCTGATCATTCTTCTTCTTCTTCTCCCTTCTCCTCTCTTCTCTATTCTTGCAGCCTTTGCATTGGTCCGCACAACTGCCAATGGGATGTTGAGTCTCCTCGTGTCTCTCCATGCTGGTTCTTTTGGTAAACACATTCTCGCATGCACTCTTCTGCTTTCCCTCATCAACACGTGTCTCATGTAGACACTTGAAGTTCTTGTCGACCTTGGCAAGTCTCTGGTTGTTCTTGGTGTTCACTGCACAGACACCTGATGCCCATAACAGGACAAGTATGCCAACTAATAGTATAGCTCCTCTCTTCATTGTACTGACAGATGACAAATAAAGTGCAAAAGTGCAAATACCTTGCTCATACAACTGAGCTTGGTCACGGTTCACATGTCTTTCCACTTCACTTTACTCAGCCCATTACAACATTTTGTGTCCGATTTGATGATATGTATTCCTTGGGGAATGATATGGTCATTGTGTAGCTTCACCATGCCCCATTAATCGCCGATCTGACTTACTATGTGGGGTACAAAGACGGTCTGTTTAGTGTGTAGTGAGTCTTGGAGGAGGGAGGTCACTTTTGTGTTGTTCTCAACTTCAATCGCATGGTAGATGGCAAGACGACGCTGATGAGATCGATCATGGCAGTTGATGTTAATGATCCACGTTGATATAGATTACGATGAACGGCATGAGTGTGTATATATCGCTTCATCTTGATGAGTCGAGTGTGTTTGAGTATCATACGAGTTGTTGGATGATGTATAGGTCATTGGTTGGTGTGCGACGATCCAAGTGAGCTGTAAATGGTCGTCGTTGCCAAGACTGTAATTCCTATGAATCACTTCAACAGTGATGTATAATATATTGATCGTTTTATCTTGATGTGTTGAGTATTACTATACATATAATCTTGATTGGTATTAGTTATTATTAGAAGTAGAGGTGCGACAATCAGTCCAAGGTTTTGATTGTTACCTGTGAAGTTGAATGTTGATGACCAAAGTTGATGAAGATTACTCCAACGACAATGAATATAATATGTATCGCTTCTTCTTGATGGGTCGAGTCTGATGATGTGTCATAGGTGTTTGTTGGACGATGTTGGTGATCAGTGGAGTGCGACGATCGTAGTTGATGCAACAATGTGAGCGTATCCTGGGCTGTTGTTGAATGTGTTGCTAAAGAATAGCTTCAGTAGTGATGTACAATATAACTATCGATTCACCTTGATGTGTTGAGTCTGTTGGTATGTCAATTGTAGGTGTTATCGAGATGTTGGTGGCAGTTGGAGTGCGACTCTTGGCGTGTAATGGGAAATGACTGTACTTTGTAAGAATAGGTTCAACAATAACATATTATATATAGATCGATTCCTGTAGATGTACTGAATCTGTTGGTGTATCAAACGTATGTGTTGAACATTGTTGGTGCATCATCGTTGTGTCGAGACTCATTCGAAATGCATTCATGATTGGTGTGATGTTGTTCAATGACGATGATTGATATCTTGATCGATTCGCGTTGATAAGAGGAGTAACAAGATATATTATGTTGAGGTGTTGAATGACGTTGTCAGGAGTTGATAGATCAACCTTCATCTGTTGTTGTTGTTGTTGTAAACCTGGATGTCATAAAGTGGATGATGTTGTTGTATAAGCTTCAATGTTATTATTTAATCATATGATCCACTGTCTGTATGTATTTGTACTAATGTTATATGTATCATAGTTGTTAATGACTTGTCTATTCAGTCATTGTCAAAGTGATTCAAACAACTGTGAAATTTTSATTAAAATTAATTATTGTGTTATTAATATTTRTTTGTTTACAATATGTTCTTTATACAAGTGTAAAGTATTATAGAATAGGTTGAATGATCATGGTAGGTATGTCAGATAGTCGAATTGTTGGTGGCATCTTTGTATCTATGATTTATAACTGTTTGAAAAAGTATATGTGTTCGAACTTCCGTCCCATACAAACATTAAATAGAAGAAAGATAACTCTATAAAATTGAAAATATAATTTTTAAATATTAGATTTGATGAATAATCCCAGAATATAWTTCATYACTTTCAAATAACAATCAGTATCGTCAAATCTCATAAGAATTGGCCAAWACATTTTTGATCAAATATCAATTTTAATAAAATAACTCGTWTTAAATTGAGAATATTACTGAGATATATTTTTTGGTGTAACAAGATTACGCTATTGAATTGGATAGTCCCAAAGATTATTTTTCAATAGTCTACCACACAAACMTTTAACATTAGTTCTTGTATCCWGCATCAAWATGTTGAYATGCTTAAACAATTTTTTTGAAGGTATGAAATAACACTGGCAACTCACTGGCTATTCACTGGCAATTCACTGGCTATTCACTGRCTATTCACTGACCATTCACTGGYTATTCACTGGCTATYCACTGGCTATTCACTGGCTATTCAWTGGATATTCAATGGCTATTCACTGGCAATTCACTGGCTATTCAATGGAAACTCACTGGCAAMTCACTGGCTATTCACTGGCTATTCACTGGCAACTCACTGGCTATTCACTGGCAACTCACTGGCTATTCACTGGCAACTCACTGGCTATTCACTGGCAACTCACTGGCTATTCACTGGCTATTCACTGGATATTCACTGGCAACTCACTGGCTATTCACTGGATATTCACTGGCTATTCACTGGCTATTCACTGGATATTCACTGGCTATTCACTTTTTTTTATATTTCAGGAGCATATACACTCCTAGCTTCTCGATTTATTGCATTTTCATTTTCGATATGTTTTCACTTCGACCCTAGGGCATTTTTTTGGGGAGTGATAGTTGGTGTTGTCTTGTGATTTCGCACTTTCGAATTTGGACTCCAACTTGAGGTCTAGTTCGGGTCAGGGAAGCTTGACTTTCAATGTAAGTGCTGCAGTTTACCGTCATGACAAGGACTCTGGCTATTCACTGGATATTCACTAGCTATTCACTGGCTACTCACTGGCTATTCACTGGCAATTCAATGGCAACTCACTGG
>NW_012236460.1:0-4342 GCF_000787575.1 Acytostelium subglobosum LB1 | reverse complement strand
TCACTGGATATTCACTAGCTATTCACTGGCTACTCACTGGCTATTCACTGGCAATTCAATGGCAACTCACTGSCCTACCCTTACCCTAYMCACACAATCATCAACTATTTAAACAACATCAACCACTGTCAACAAGTCATTCAACTTACTACTCTCGACTAAGAGATACATCGATTGTCTATCACTTCATTATATACAATCTCTATATATCCTACTCTCGACAAGTGTACTGACTGACTTGTACAAAGGTAAATAATAAAGATTCAACTTACTACTCTCGACTAAGATATACATCGATTGTCTATCACTTCATTACCCTACCCTCTCAACCCTCAGACCTCAACCAGTGTTTGAGACCGAGTTCGGATATCCGACTAACCGAGACCGAATAAACCGAACTGGACCCTTTTACCAATCCGAAAGAAGTTCAATTATTCGAACCGACAACCTTTTTTTTTTATCAAAACCGGATCGAATAACCGAGGGTGAGACATGTGTGGGGTATCTATCATTCAGTTGTTTTATAGATAGATAGATATGATAACCAAACAAAAGAAGAAGAAGACGGCCTCCAATGGACAGCTTGGGGATCCAAATGATTATCAACCACAGACAAGCAATGTTAGTAGTGGCATTTGGAAGGCATTCCATATTGCCAAAGACGGCCAATCAATGATGTGTTTGGYTTGCCTGAGATGTTATGTGTATAATGCAGAGAATGTAAGTGTAACATATATATGTTCATTTCAATATTAATAATTGAAAATCTCACACATCCCTGAAGCAATCAACTTCACCAGGAATAAATCATTTAAAAGCAAACTTAGATTGTTTATCAAAGCTTGGTCTCAGTAAAGAAGAAGTCCTCGAGAAGAATAAGAGCAAACAACTATCAACAATGGATATGTTCACGACCAAACTCTCAAACAGCAAACAACTCACCCAGCTGAGTCACAAGGAATGGGTACTTCGTTTTCTTGTTGACAAAGACCTTCCACCCAACGTATTGGACTCTTTGGAGTATCAAATGATGATTAAGACGGCACCCCAACATCTCAATGCTGGGAGCAAAAAAAACGCAAATTTACGATAAACAGATAATACTTTTATTTGTTAGTCGTTCTCTATTTACAAGGTAAGTCAAACACTTACAGTACGTTTCATAAGTTATGGCCACCCCCTGAGCAAACAGATAGGTGATTGATATCTCTTCAATATTAAGAGATACCAAATGATATCTTATCTCTCTAAATAATAGACTCAATTATCTACTAATCTTGATTGAATTACTTATTGCTAGTTATATTTATTTACAAATAATTGAATGAGAGTGTTGAAATGATAAGTAGTGAACATGGCCATTATTTATGCAACGAAAATTGATCGAAGGTATCGGAACGATGAACTAGAATAATGACAAAGGAGGTTGTCAATATTTGGTCCACCATCCATTCGCTGTTATAATGTCCTCCATTCGTTGTGGCAAGGAGGCGTATAGGTTCTCAACAATGCTGTCATCCATTAGCTCCCATTGTTCATTGGCAAGGTCGGAAAGGACCACTCCAGGGTTCTTTGCCAGCTCTCTCTTGACTCTCTTCTTCAAGATCGCCCAAAGATTCTCTATAATGTTGATGTCTGGTGAATATGGGGGAATGAATAGGGTGGGTATCCTCTTCCTTCTCAAGTGGCTGGTGACATTTGTTGCTCTATGAATTGGACAGTTGTCCATCGCCAGTGTAAAGTCTGGGAGTTGGCCATGATAATATCGGATGGATCGAGAGTATGCATCATCAAGAATCTCCGTGTATTGAGTGTTTTCTAAATTGCCTTCAATCTCAGAGAGATATCCGACACCAGCACTCGTGACACATCCCCAGAAATTGACCTTGGTTCCGGGAAGTCTCCTGATGCCATGAACTCGACTGAATGTGTTGTTATCTTGTCTAGCCCACTCGTGTTGACGGTAGTTCTTGAAGTTGGACTCAATTGTGGTCTCATCACAGAATACTATCTGTTCCCATTGTTCCGCTGTCCAGTCTCGATGAGCCATAGCGAACTCGAGCCTTTGATCTGCGTTTACTTGCTTTAGATCGTGCTTCCTGCTTAAACTGCGATAGGTGAGACCTTCCTTTGCAGCGATACGAGATATTTGAGCCGTTGATATCTCTGTATCGTATCTCAGTTCAAGTTTGGCTTTCAACTCGTCCAAAGTGATGACCTCCTTCCTGACCAAAGCTTTGATGATCCTCCTTCTAAGTCTTCTTGAAAACTTTGAAGGGCGTCCCGATTTGAGACGGTCCTTGAAGTCTCCTCGCTCGCTGTGTCGTTGAATAGTCCTGCTCACAGTTGATCGGGAAATATTGTACATCTTTGATATTAATTTCTTTGAATATCCTCTCCTTCTGGCTCTCACGATTTTAGCTCTCTCTTCTTCTGTTAATGACATGATTAATTGTAATGTACATAAATAATATTCTATCTCTTCCAACAAAGTGTTTGATGTTTGAACTCATTCATTCTTTACTATTGCATAAATAATGGACATGTTCATTACTTTAACAAAAATATCGTTTGAATGATAAAGATATATTAATTCCATTTTTGGAAAAATATTCATAAATGGAAATTTTTGAGCAAAAGTGGACTACTATATTTGGAAGTGAATAAGAATCTTGAACCATATTTGTAGGAGATATCAAACTCGTACCTGTTTGAACAGGGGGTGGCCATAACTTATGAAACGTACTGTACCTCTCATCAAACCTCCACCCGCATGCCCAGCCTGCGGCGTCCGTAACATCCTCACATCGTCGCACATCTTCTTTGACTGCCCCGTCCTTGTCAATCGCAACGCTGATGGACTTCAATTCGCTGCCACCACCTTGAGCATCAACATGCCTCAATGGTCTCCATCCATCCTCGCCCAATACGACTGCAGACACTCAATCCTGCGCATCAACCTCGTCGCAATCACCATGCATCAGATATGGCTCGACTTCTGCCACTGGAAACACCAAAGTAACCAAAGGCACTCCTCTCTTCATAAAATCAACATCATCACCCAAGACATCATTCGGACAGAAAGTACCATTCTCCACAGCAAACTCCAACTTCAAGTTGCTAAACTCAGATCACAATCAGCTCCAACTGAACAAATATCGTCCCTCCTCACCAAAGCAACTATCAAACACCTGGACAAATGGAACTCCATAATCGACACTGAATATCTCGCCATGTAAACAACCAACACCAATAAACAAGTAGCCTAGAGTGTATATGCTCTTTGTAATTAAAAAAAAAAAAATATCATCCTGCTTCAACCCAGACAACAACAACATCCACCAAGGTGACATCATCAACTTCAACAGAGACTACAAAGAAGTACAGTATTGGATGGAAACATTATATTGAACCAACCAAGACTAGTCCACTACTAACAATGCATGTCTGTGGTTGATAATCATTAGGATCACCAAGATGTCTAAAGGAAGCCATTTGGTCATTTCTATCAATAATATTAATTTAAGTTTCAAAAAAATGAATGAGACTTGTGTTGTTCACTAGATTGAAAATGCACATATCTCACCCTCGGTTATTCGATCCGGTTTTGATTAAAAAAACAGCTGGTCGGTTCGAATAATTGAACTTCCTTCGGATTGGTAAAAGGGTCCGGTTCGGTTTATTCGGTCTCGGTTAGTCGGATATCCGAACTCGGTCTCAAACACTGCTGGKAATGGATAGGATTAGGTCAATATTGAATTCATATATTTGATTTGAATGATGAAGTGATTGAATGAGTGATTGAGTGAATGAATGAGAGAGTGAGCAAAGATGACATACCACTATGGTCAGAGTTCTTGACCATGGCCAAAAGCATTCGTCTTGGTTTAAACAAGTTCTTCCTATTGTCCACCCAATGGGCAGTGATGCCCAAGAATGACATGTTGTTTGGAGAGGTCCAGCCATCTACACAAAATGAAACCTTGCTGTCAAGGTGTCTGAAGTACGCTGCCATCCTATTCACTGTGTGATTGAACATCTCCATCACTCTTCTCTTGACTGTGTCAGCCCCAAACACGGTGGCAGTTGGGTTGAGAGAGTGGATCATTGATCTGAACTCAGGTCTCTCCACCATGGAGTAGGCCACTTGAGCGACCAGCATCCATTTGACTAGTAAATCACTGTAGTGTGTACAATATTATATATTATTATTATTATTAGATACATGTACGTCTACGTGGTTTTGCGATGAGAGTGTAGTGATTATGCATACCTGAACACATCTTGTTTAAAGAGCCAGTTGGTATTAGGATCTGGCTTCGTGTTGGCGTCGACCTCCTCC
>NW_012236459.1:0-4165 GCF_000787575.1 Acytostelium subglobosum LB1 | reverse complement strand
CATTCATTGTTCATATCATTAGTATTGGTTGTTGATTGATGATGTTAGTATGTTATTTGATTGATTGATTGATTGCGGCCAACCCTTGGCCGCACTAATCAACAACAGCCTAATGTCCCTGCACAACCAATTAGGCGACTCGAAGATGACGATTCAGATAATGAAGAAGAAGGACATGTCGCTGCAGACCTTCCTATTTCCGAACCATTTGATGAATTCTTTGAGCAACTCCCCTATCCTGAAACCTTTTACTCAGAGGATGGACTCTTGAGTAAGGTAGAAGTCAAAGATCTTTTGATCAATGAATTCCCAGCTTCCTTCAAATTAGATTGCCCTAAGCTGGAGAAGCTGGCAGGTGTTAACATTAGCGAGGGAGTTAAGAAGGAGGACAAGACATTGCGTCTTCTCCAACTTAGAGCTGCCGATGCACTTCGTCCTTTATTTGGCTTTGTGCAAAGGTTTTTAGAGGCGGGTATCCCTCTTGATTCGCTCAGAGAGATCCAGGCTACTATTCGTCTAATAGGACACCTTTCGGCCACCATCCATCAGATTCGTCTGAGCAAGGTAGCAGCGAATATCAATCCTTCCTTGACTGACATGTTCCCTGTCAACAAGAAGGAAGGTGTCTCCCTCATTAACGAGTCAGTAGTTGACATTCTCAAAGAAAGACTCAAAGTCACCCAACAAATGGAAAGCCTTGCAAAGATACACCGTTCAAACAAGAAGCAATCCAACAACAAATCCACCAATCCTAGTGGTAATGCTGCAGCTAATAAGCACAACAACAACAACTACAACAACAACAACRACAACTACAACAATGTATCCAACGATAACAAATCCACTAGGAAAGGTGGCAGTGAATCGAAAGGAAATGCAAACTCCAATCCAAACGGAAAGGGGTTTCGCAAATCCCAAAAGTAGGTGGTCGCCTACGAAGATTCACAGGGGCCTGGAAGAAAATGGGACTTCCAGGTCACTGCCTCCAAACCATTCGCGGCATGCGGGTGGAGCTCCTCCCATCATTTCGTCGACGCGAGACTATGCCACTAGTCAGACTCGACGCCCTCCAGGAAGCCTGTATCGACAAGGAAGTCAATTCTTTGTTCGAGGAGGAATGCCTGGAGAAGGTAGAACCACCTTTACCAACCGACCAACTGGTGTTCTACTCCAAAGTGTTTACAGTACCCAAACCGGACGGTGGATTAAGAATGATTCAGGACCTAAGGGACCTGAACCTGCACGTGCAAATGCAGACCTTCAAGATGGAGGGAATCAAGGACCTCCATTACCTCCTCCGAAAAGGATATTACATKGCCAAGCTAGATATCAAGAAGGCATTCTATCATATCCCCGTAATGAGCCAAYAAAGAGATTTGTTYCGGTTCCTCTGGAAAGGTGTCCATTACCGTTGGTGCTGCCTCCCTATGGGCCTAACATCCTCCCCAAGAGTCTTCTCACTTCTCCTACGACCAGTGTTGGCCAAACTCAGACAAATGGGTCACACCATGATTGGATATATCGACGATATACTTCTGATCRGGAAAACCAAGGAGGACTGCCAAAGATCAATCCAGACACTGATAGACACACTTACTCAATTGGGTTTCGTGCTAAACCTAGAGAAATCCATCTTGGAACCTACCCAGTCCATAACCTTCCTGGGTTTCCAAGTCGACTCCAAGACCATGCTGATCCAAGTCCCAGCGTCCAAGAAATCAGCAATTGTCAAGGAAATACGTTCCGTTCTCTCCAAGCCAGAAGTATCCCTTCGTGTCCTCGCGGGCTTAAAGGGGAAACTAATGGCAGTAAAGGATGCCATCATTCCATCACGACTGTTCCAAAGAGCAACCAATCGTTTCCACAAAGAGAAGATAAAGGAGTCCCATGGCAAATGGGATTCAATGTTTRTCCTCCCTCAAGAAGTACGTCAAGAACTATCTACGTGGATCCAACTCTTAAAAGATTGGGATGGAAAGGCAATCACCCTTTTCCAAAAGACAGATTATGTGCTCACCACCGATGCATCAGAGACTGGTGCGGGTGCAACCCTCAAGAAGAACCGACAAACCGTTTCAGAATGGAGCTGCCAGTGGTCCCGAGCCGAGTCCCTCCTGTCGTCCAACCAGAGAGAAGCCCAAGCCGTCCTGAGAGCCTTCCGATCCATATGTTCCAACCTGTCCCATTGTTCAATCCTAATCAGAACAGACAACACAACCACTCTATCTTACATCCAGAAGCAAGGAGGATTGGTACCATCAATCTCCCAACTGATAGAGAAGTTCTGGAAACAATGTCTAAAGAGGAAGGTAGTCCTCTATGCCGAACACATCCCAGGAATTTTCAATTCCAGAGCAGACCAACTCTCCAGGATGAATCATCTAGTGACCATTCGTCCCCCAAAAGACCTATACGGATGGACGGTGAAGAAGGGAGTATTYCAACAAATCGAACACAAGTTTGGTCCTCACCAAATAGACATGTTCGCCTCCCATACCAATCACCGCCTAGACAAGTTCTCCACGTTCCAGAAGAACAGTCTAAGTCTAGACTGGAACAAGTTCAAGAACATCTACCTGTTCCCTCCTCCAAGACTAATCCCAAGAGTGCTGGAGAAGATTTCGAGGACAAGATCGACCCATTTCACCTTATTGTTCCCTACATGGATGTCAGCGAGTTGGTATCCACTTATAAAGGATCTCCTTCCAAAGGGAAGGCCACCCGAGATCCTGGGATCATTCAGTCAGGTCCTCTCCCCAAGGTCCATTTCCAACCTCCCAGCGCACCTTCAAGACAGGTGGAAACTSGCAATCCTACGAGTTTCACCAATGCTCTAGAGTTAGTGACCAACAGTCAAGATCAGTCCACTCTCAACCTAATCAAAGCTTCATGGAGTCCCTCAACACTCAAGGCCTACAACAACTGTTGGCAATCCTGGTCGGAATTTTGCAAACACCAGAATGTCTTAGACCTCTCAGCCGAGAAGGTATCAAGATATATTGCCTCGTTGTTCAACAAGAAGCTCGCCGCCAAGACCATCTTAGTCCATCGCTCATGCCTAGCCCAGCTAGCCAAACTCAAAAACAAATCAGACCTCGCATTTGACCCCTTGATCCAGAGAGTTGTATCCGGTATCTCCAAGAGTCGTCCGTCTAAACCCAAATATGATGAAATATGGAACCCAGTCCCTGTTTTCAAATATATTGCCAAGAAGTTTCCAGACAACTCCAAGTTATCCTTCAGTGAACTTCTCAGCAAGACGATAATCCTCATCCGTCTTCACACTTTGTCCAGGTCATCCGACATGGAAAAGTGGTCATTCTCTGGAATTGATATTACCAACAATCTCTTTTACCGCGGTCCTATCACCAGTGCCAAGGAAGAAAGGAACAGTGGAATCCAGTCCGCGCTCACTGTTCATCAATCAGATCCGCCAGCCTTGTGCCCGCTCCGTTCCCTGAAGGTTTACCTCAAGAAGTCCGCCCCGTTCCGATCCAAGTCCGACTCAGACCAGGTTTTTATTGATGGAGAAGGTCATCCACTTACCTACAGTGACTTCTCCAAGATCACCATGAATCTCCTCTCGAAGACCAATATTGACACTTCCCAGTTCAAGTCTCACTCTACCCGTACAGCAATGGCCACTCTCCTACTCCAGTGCAACGTCCCCTTACACACTGTTAAGAAATTAGGACGATGGAGAACATCCGAGTCATTAGAACTATTCTATGACAAGGAAATTATTGGCCTCAAAAGTGAAGACAGGGATTTTGTAGATAGGTTATTCAAAAGATTCATATAATATTAATTGTCTAAGTTCAAGATAATTCTAGAATTATATTTATATAATTCGATTTATCGAGAACAAAGACAATTAATATTAGAGCCCCCGCCCTCAGCCACCCTCAAGATCTCAATACACAAGTCGGAATTCCAAATCAAGAAACTGAAGTGAATGGTGCCCAAATATAATTCTAGAATTGCCAAATTGAATCACCATTCATATTAAACTATGGGACTTACCATCGATTGGCGTAAGCTAGGTACACCATGTTGTAAGTTAAAATAATTTTCTTAATTTAATCTGTTTTAGTTTGATCATAATAGATTTAACAAATAGACTAAAARTTTAATGCGAGTCCATTACAAATATCCATAAGGCTAT
>NW_012236458.1:0-3972 GCF_000787575.1 Acytostelium subglobosum LB1 | reverse complement strand
TGCTTTGGAGATCAAAGGAGCAAAAGCCACCAAGCTCTTTGAAGGATCTGACGATGAGGATGACGAACAGGATGAGCCAGATCAACAATGGGATGACAGCGAGTCTGAGGATGAGTCAGATGCACCGAGTCCCAAGAGGTTGAACTCCAAGAAGACGAACAATACCAAACAAAAGACTACTACTGCTCCCAAGATACTCAAGAAGGTGACCGACAAGATTATCACAGAGGACATCTACAAGAAGACTTATGCCAACAAGAGAACGACATCTACTCAGTGAGGACACCGCCATTCGACCTCGTGGACCGGACCTATTCGATCATGTGGACAGGGCAAAAAAATAAATGGAAATTCCTAATCAATGTGGTTCGTTYGAGTTCGCGAACGACACAGGCATTACTGTTGGATTGTGTCGTCCACGTATTGGTTCACTATCGAGGTAACTGATCTTCCTCTTCCTTCCTTTTCTGTCGTGCGTTTCCTCGGTGATCTCGGGCTGACAGTCACGGTACAGGTCTTGAATCTCCAGTGTTGTTTTGGATGTCAGCTTGACAACTTGCTGCACTGGTTTCAATGTAAGACCTTTAAAGAGAGGTGACGCTTCAAGCATCACATCTTCTGTCTCTTCAATGTCCTCGGCTTCGGAATCGTGTACCTTCTCATCACCAACATGCATCTCTACTGCCCTGCGACAATCTGCTGCTGCAAATATATTATCTAGGTTCATATCTGTATCTATTTATCTCTGTGGACAGCGCTATTCAGAAAAATAGACAGCCGCCATTCAGCAAGTAGACAAGACAACAAAAAAAATGGAAAATCAAAAAAAATAAATAGAAGTTCAGCTTCGCGAATGACACAGCCATGTCTGTTAGATTATATCKTYYWKKTWTTGRTWCAAAGGAGCATATACACTCCTGGCTTTACTGTTTATTGTACTGTTAAGAACTTGGCCAAACATCATCATCATCAGTGAGGTAGGACTCATCGTCTTCAAGGAAGATAGTGATTTCATCCACAAGGTCCTCCAAAGGGAGTTCTGAGTTGCCCAGGGTAGAGGGGTCGAGGTCTTCAATCCACTTAGGTCTTGGTCGTTTGGCCAGGACGGTGGGATGGGGCTGGGAGGGRCCTCTAAGTGACTCTATATCAAGGGCCTCGAGGACGGATGCCTCGATTTCATCGTCTCTATGGATGATTGATTCTGYATCTCTTCTTAGTTCCGATCGAGAGCTTGCAGACTGACTAGTTCCTTTGGGTCTTGGCGCCATWGTCTTCAGGGCAACAGGGACAGGGGCAGGCGGAGCGGCAGTTGGAGAGGGAGGAGATACAGTTGAAGATTGCTTTCTGAGTTTGCGTCTGAGTTCGGCGTTGCTGAAAGGGACACAGACGAATCTGATTGTGTTGTCATTGAATGACTTCAGATGTCTAATATCGGTGTGTCGATCGATGAGGGCGAGGATCGACGTCTTCCTATCGCTGGACGCAACACTGTAGTGGGCAACTTTAATGTTCTCCTTCTCTTCAATGTCTCCTTGGGTCGGGTCTCTTCTGCCTTTGACTGATGTGTAGAACGACCATTTACATAGGTGGTGATCAGTGAAGTAGACTAGGAAGCGCTGGGGCTTGTTGTCACTCACAGCCTCCAACTCGTAGCRGTGTAACTCGTTCAGCTTGTTTGCTCTGATGCTGCATCGGGCGTAGGTGCCTTTCTCATTCACTAAGAATGGTCCAATGTGACTGAGAATCTTGAGGAGTTTGTCGCGTACTGTGCTGTTGATGAAATGAGAAGAGGGGAAGAAGATCTGGACTGGGATCTCATCGCTATTGTTCTTGATGAAGCTTCTGAGGCCAGCTACTGTTTGTTTGATGTGTTGTGCAAAGTTCATTGCTCTCGATGACTGCGATCATACAAAACAGATTATCTGTAGATACGAACGAGTGAAAGTTTTTCTTCACTCACTCACTCAACTTCCACAAGATCCAACAAGACCAACTTGAAACATACCTCGGCTATCAATTCTCACTCACTGGCATCTCCAACAACCTTCACGCCACTATCGACAAACTCACCTCCTCATTCCTTCTCTGGAAACAGAGAGGATCAACAATCAAAGCAAACACCAACATCGTCAAATCATACCTCCTCTCCAAACTCACCTACCTTCAATATCTCAACTCTATAGACTCAGACGACATCAGAAAGCTCAACAACATGATCAACTGGTTCATCTTCTCGTACAGAGACTTCACCCCCAATCTCTACTTCCAACCCACTCAGACGTCTTCTACCAATGAAGTTTGGAGGCCTCGGCCTCCCCGACATTGGACTCAGAGACACCGCCCAGAAAGCATACATCTTCGACCACTTCCTCAACTCTCACAACTCACTCCCATATGGCCCTGCATGGCTTCACAACCTTTAGGAACAGATCTCTTTCAACCAAGCAACCAACCTCCCATGGACAGACCCACAAGCCTACGGCCAACTCTCATCCATCCAACAACTCACCTTCAAGGCCTGGCTCACCATCAATGCCTCAAAGTCCGTCACTCAAATGCCAACACCAATATTCAACACCAACCCTCTCCAACTCCACTCCAACGACCTCTCCTTCCTCAAGTTCTTCACACTCAACAACCAACCAATCTTCACAACCAACTCCAAAAAGATCACTCTCAAACACTACTACCTCCTCCTCCTCTACAACAACCTCAAGTCATCTCTCCCTCGAGATGTGACAACATTCCAATACCCTATCACTCCTTCCCAGTTAGGTATACAACTGCAATACAACATCGACTACACCAAACTATTCCCAGCTATCAACATGGTCAAGCACAAACGTGCACACAACACCATTTTCAGATATTCAGCCAAGCTCCTACCTCTCATCAAACCTCCACCCGCATGCCCAGCCTGCGGCGTCCGTAACATCCTCACATCGTCGCACATCTTCTTTGACTGCCCCGTCCTTGTCAATCGCAACATTGATGGACTTCAATTCGCCGCCACCACCTTGAGCATCAACATGCCTCAATGGTCTCCATCCATCCTCGCCCAATACGACTGCAGACACTCAATCCTGCGCATCAACCTCGTCGCAATCACCATGCATCAGATATGGCTCGACTTCTGCCACTGGAAACACCAAAGTAACCAAAGGCACTCCTCTCTTCATACAATCAACATCATCACCCAAGACATCATTCGGACAGAAAGTACCATTCTCCACATCAAACTCCAACTTCAAGTTGCTAAACTCAGATCACAATCAGCTCCAACTGAACAAATATCGTCCCTCCTCACCAAAGCAACTATCAAACACCTGGACAAATGGAACTCCATAATCGACACTGAATATCTCGCCATGTAAACAACCAACACCAATAAACAAGTAGCCTAGAGTGTATATGCTCTTTGTAATTAAAAAAAAAAAATATATGCTCTTTGTAATTAAAAAAAAAAATTAGATGCCAGCTCGGCGCGTGTCATCTATCCATATATATATAATTGTGTAAGCCCAACACCATGTAAACAACCAATACCAATAAACAAGTAGCCTAGAGTGTATATGCTCTTTGTAATTAAAAAAAAATGAAAAATTGAAGATTTCGACAATTCCATTCGATAGCCCACTCAATTTAAATTAAAAAATATATATTAATAATTTCCCCATTGTTATTTTCAGTTGTAATTGAATAGCCAGTGAGTTGCCAGTGAGTTGCCATTGAATAGCCAGTGAGTTGCCAGTGAATATCCAGTGAGTTGCCAGTGAATAGCCAGTGAATATCCAGTGAATATCCAGTGAGTTGCCAGTGAATAGCCAGTGAGTTGCCAGTGAGATGCCATTGAATAGCCAGTGAGATGCCAGTGAATAGCCAGTGAGTTGCCAGTGAATAGCCAGTGAATAGCCATTAAATAGCCAATGAGTTGCCAGTGAATAGCCAGTGAATAGCCAGTGAATATCCAGT
>NW_012236457.1:0-3866 GCF_000787575.1 Acytostelium subglobosum LB1 | reverse complement strand
CATCACAACAAAGATGGCCCCGCAACAGGTAGGTGATCCAAAGCACATTATCTGAACGCGTCACTCCGATTAAAAATTATTATTTTTGGCTATGGGCGTGTTTGATTGGTTGGGCCACGCCTGATTTGTGTTTGATGGTGTTACCCAACAAATTCAATTCTGTGCGAGGTGGGGATTCAGTTTATATGAGCGAGGTCCATCCCACGCACAAGTGCACAATAAATAAAATGAGTGTTTGGCATCTCAAAAGAGACATTTTGACTCAAAGTCAACAAAACTGTATGTATATTTTGAGATATTGATTGATCAATTAATAAATAATTATGGTTTGGTCGTATAATAATACAAATGATTGTTATGGATATAGATCTTGATGTAGATTATTGTGGTATTTATTATTTATTTAATTTATAATTTTGGAGTACATTGGACAAATATTTCTTAGATATCACCGACAGCGGTGTGTTGGCTTGGATGGAAGCGAACTCAGAGTCGTATATAGTGATGGTGGACTCTGCCAACTGGTTGTACCATGTCCTTGGAGATTGTTTTGAGGCATCGTTGGACTTGGCCCTCTTCAATGGTTGAATGGTTGGACGATCACCCTCTATGGTTGCACTGATCGCGTCTATGTTTGGTACCATTCCTCCCGACAGGTACGAGTCTATCAACAATGATTGCATAAACTCTGGAGTGAAGCGATGATTGGATCCATCCACGATCTCTTTGACGACCTTGTGTCTATTCTCTAGGCCAAAGTTTGCTAGGCGATCCAACGACCCATACTTATGTAAGAATGTTCCAACGTGTAGAACCTGTGCATGGATATAGGAGGTAACAACTTTTCCAAACAAGTTGACGTAGTTATTACCAAATGGGATGGAGTAGGACAGGTATAGGTCCTCAGTGATTCTGTATTGATTGGTCTGTGCCATAAACACCAAGAAAGTGTATTGTTTCCACAACACATTGAGCTGTAACTGAAGGTTAGCGCAGTGTAACAATGAAATGGTAGAGTGACTGTGTATACTAACCTTCTGGACCTCTAGATTGGCGACACTGTAGGGTAGACCCTCAATCCTCTTCCTCAAATCTTGTGACTGAGTCTTGGTCAATGGATGGAATTGTCTCTTGGTCTCACTCAGCTCTGTCGGCGCATTGGATATAGATGTTGATGATGTTGATGTTGTTGATGTTGTTGATGTTGTTGATGTTGTTGATGTCGTCGATGTTGATGTCCTTGTCGTTTGATCGAGTGATTGATTGATTGGACTATTGGAGTCCGTCCTTGTCTCAAATGGTGCCAAGGGTGAGGTTGTGGATAATAATACATGTGATGATTGAATTGATTGATTGATTGAATGATTGAAGGTTGGTGCGGCTGGTGGCATGGATGTTGAATTGTCAATGGATATAGATGTAGTACTTTGAGCGGCAGGTTTGGCTGCGGGCTTGGCTGCGGGCTTGGCGTCGGGCTTGGCTGTGAGGTTAGCGGATGGCTTAGAGGGAGGACGACCACGTCCTCTTTTGGCAGGTGCTGCTGGCACTTGATCGATTGCCTCTGCATTCTGAACGACTGCCTCTGGGGCGGGTCTCGAGGTGAACTGTTGGCACTGTAACATATTATCAAATATGTGGTCAGAGTTGTTGATTATTGATATGGTGTCTGTGTAGTTGAGTGTCAGCTTCTCAAAGACACTGTCAATGGTGTCACCAGACTCGGTCTTGGGTACCTGGATGCCACATTTGCGAATTGCAGAAAAGAACTTGTCTCGGACAGCCTCTTGCACACTCTTCAAACGTTGAGCAAGCTTGGTGGTGTCATTCTGAAGAGCACCAGACGGATCCAGATATTGATTGACGGCCATGATTTGCTCGGGGAGGGCCTGGGTGTCACGTTGTAGAATGATGTCCAGACGATCAATCTCCTGTTGGGTGCTATCGACGAAACCCACCAAATGTTCTATCTTGTGGGAGTGAGTCTTGACCAAACGCCTACTATTAGCATACGCCTGTGTCACGATGAGACCGCCAAACATCCACTTGTGCTTGCCATTCGATTGCACCTGCTCAACAGCCAGGTTGTTGATTGAGTTGGCATCCTCCTGTGGGAGTCTATTCTTTGAGTTGAACACTTCCACGACCTTCTTGTGGGATGAGACTGTCTTCTTGGCTGCGGCGACCTTCTTTGCAGTCTTCTCCAACTGCTTCTTCAATCTTTGGATCATCCCAGAGGTCTCATCGATTCTTCTCTCTAGCGCGGCCACCTCCCTGATGGGAGGCGGTGTAAACAAATAGCCAGACCTCTTTGTCATCTGTCTGGTGTTGTTCATCACCATATGGAGGGAGCATAGTGGAGTGTGTAACTCATCTCCAATCCATGTGTCTGGTCCCTTCTCGTCCAACATGTTCTTTGACCGATCATTGCCATCTCGTTTGTAAAAGTCTGACCTGAGTTCGAATGAATRTGGATCGAATGTGTGGATGTTGTCCATGTTGCATGTGCACCAAGCACACTTGTAGGTGGTGGCTGGGTGATACACACACTTGCAGCCCTTGAGTGTGCATAAACACATGTAATCGGAGACAACGATCAACTCAATCTCACATCCTGGAAGACAGTCCAACTGTAGTGAGTGTGAATGAGTGAGTGTGAATGAGTGAGTGAGTGACAGTGGTGGACTGGGCCAGAACACTCAGGTACTTACAGTCTTGCTAGTATAGAGCTCATTGATCATCTCCATTACCTCTGGCAAATGCTTCTCAAAGGTGTCATGTGATTCCTTTCCGTGGTATACCAAAAATGGTGCATTGTGTCTGTATGACTTGTGCTGGGCGATTGACTTGTCCTTGTTGATGATCTCAACTGATCCTGTTAGAAAGGAATGTCTTCTTGACCTGGTCCCAACTGCCGAATCAAGGGCCACCTTCAAAATGATCTGTTGAAATGGATATGTGGTTGAGCGTCAGTGAGTATGAGAACATTGATCAATCATACCTTTTTTGGGATGGCTGGTGGCGGCAGCGTCGATGAGGTAGTTGGGGGTGGATCAGTTGTGCTTGTGTTGCTTGTATTGCTACTCGTGGAGCTGGTGCCGTACTCTCTAAGTGCAAGTCTGTGTACAACCTCACCCAAGTCAAAGTATGCCCCTTTGCCGTCCTTKGTTGGAATAACTTTAAGAGACTTGACAAACTCATCTCTTCTCTCGATAAGACGCTTCTTGATATTGGAGAGCTTGTAATCACGATCCTTGATCTCCTCTGGCTGTTTGGTCACTCCAGATGCAAGGTTGGCAAATTGCTCAAAAGTTGGAAGTTGTGCTATTTTGAGAACATTGTTGTTAGTCACTCAAACAAATACAATGTACATCATGTACAATAGCAATGTATGTAACTTACAAGAAGTGATGCCCAGTTTGCTCATATACTCATTCCAATCTTTGTCAGGTATAGTTGCTGATCCTTGACCCTTAAAGAGATCGATTAATGTGTCCGGTGATGGCTTTGGCATCATGTTTGCGCAAGCCATMGTAGCGAGTCTATAGGCTAGCTCAAGCATATCATTGTAGTACACTTCATCGCTTAGGAGCCTGGCCATTGTTGCTTGCAATGGCTCGTCATGCAACACATCCAACTCGCCTGTCAGTGGATCGCAAACCGGACACGCTTCTCTATCTAATCCTTGACTGTTACAAACGTGCTTCTTCTCACGTAAGTGTCGATTTAACTCCTTTGACGTCGTGAACTCTGCTTCACACCACGTGTGCAGACACTGATACTCCTTCGCCTGCCTATTGAAGTGCCCACAGGATAGACTGCAAGCAACAGCGTCGCATTTGGGATGACTCTTGTTCTCGTGATTAGAC
>NW_012236456.1:0-3677 GCF_000787575.1 Acytostelium subglobosum LB1 | reverse complement strand
CAACACTCTAGTCAGGCCAAGCGCTACTCAGACCTGCTTAATGCTTCCAAGGCGAATGTTCAACGGCTTGAAGGTACATCACAAACAACAACCACAACAACAACTACAACAACAACAATAAAAATATAAATATTTAATTAACATCAGATAAGGTTTGAAAGGGTTCCCCTTGCTGTTCCAAGGGTTGTCCAGGGTCGAACCAGCTCGAACCCAAGGATTGAGACCGCTGAAAAATGAATTCTCTGCGTAACCTTGACTATCCCCTGCAGAACCTTAGCAGCAACCAACTCACACACCCACACACTCGCGCACAAAGAAGAAGAAGAACCAGACCAATCTAAGCCAACTAATAACTAACTAAATAACTAACAATAGTATACATTACTACTTACTTACTTACTACTTACTTAAGCAATAGCTAAAACTAAAGAGAGTGCGTGTGTTTGTGTGTGATATAGATTGATAGATAGAGATGGAGAAGAAGACGACAGACTTGAAGACAATGTCTATTGATGAGCTGGAGAAGTTGTTGATTAGCAAGCAAGCTTTATATACATCATTGGCAAACAATCTAGCAGACAAAGGTGCAAAGATATTGAATAATATAGATCAAATCAAACAACAACTAGAGTTAAAGAGATCATCACAAGTAATACATAGTAGTAATAATAATAATATTAATAATAATGATGTTGTAGATAATAATAATAATAGTATAAGCAATAGTAGGAGTAACAGTAACAGTGATCTAAACCTGATCACAAGTACAGATAATATCAATAATAATAATAATATTGGATTGGATATTGGAATGACTGATGATGAAAGGATAATCAACAAGATGAGTGGATTGGCAATTGGTGGCAATAACAACAACAATACTACATTCAAACGTCCAAGTTCATTACGTTCAAGTGAAAGGGATGTAAGCAAGCAACTGCCTCCTCAACGACAAGTCATCCAGCTGTCACTGGAGGAATCATTACATCTCTCCAACATGAACAAAGAGAAGTCATTGGTAGGTGGTCATAAACGCAACGACGATGACGATGACGAAGATGATGATGATGTCGTTAAAGATGATGGATCAATTCTAATTAATGAACATCAACAACTACCAACTACAACATAACATAAAATAGACACAACAGTTTGATGATATGGAGATGAGTTCTCCATCGGTCACTGGTGTGTCCGACGTGTTGATCAAAGAGAGAGATATACCAGAGGACACGTTTAGCAACAGCAGCACGAGCGAGCAATGCGACCTGGACAACGACACACACGACATCTACGACACGGCCTACGCCTACAAGCTGCACGATGAGTGGGGACAGTTTGTCGACGATGAAGAGTCATCCGTACCCAATCCCAAGTACATGTAATAAAGCCATAACATTACCTCAACCATCCATTCATTCATGTGACAGTTTGGACACAAGTGTATCTACTTGAGAAGCATCTTCAATGATGGAGTTTAATACAGCAGATGCCATTGGTTGTTTGTTTGATTGATTGTTATATGTAGTTGCTGTTGTTGTTGGTTGTGTTGGATGAAGAGGAGGATGAGGAGATGGAAGGAGGAGGTAACAAGATGATGATGATTACTTCCACAACTTGCTCAAACTTGTGTTGGCCTCTGAGTCCTTCTTCATGACCTTGGAGACTGCCATTTCGAAATCCTCTTGACTGACATGGATTCTACGCTCTCTCAAGGCATACATGCCTGCCTCTGTACAGACGGCCTTGAGCTCAGCACCAGATGCACCATTCAACTTCTCTGCAATCTTCTTCAAGTTGATACCTCTCGACAAGTTCATCTTCCTCGAGTGAATCTTCAAGATGTCCAGACGACCCTATTGATTGATCAATCGTTAGGTTAGTTCGATTGATTGATCAAATGGTTAGGTATATACATACGGCATCTGTTGGATTGGGGAACTCTATCTTTCTATCGATTCTACCTGGTCGGAGCAAGGCTGGATCAAGGATATCAATACGATTGGTGCACATCAACACCTTAATATTCTTGGTGCTCTCGAAACCATCAAGTTGGTTCAATAGCTCTAACATTGTACGTTGTACCTCACTGTCGCTGCTTCCCGATCCACTGTCAATTCTAGACGATCCAATCGAATCGATCTCATCCATGAATATAATTGATGGTGCATGTTCTCTGAATAATTGATTGATTGAATGTTAGTTGTTTGATTGATCATCATCATCATCATCACCATCACATCACACTTCTTACCTTGCCATGATAAAGAGCTCTCTAACCATGCGAGAACCTTCACCAATGTATTTCTGTACCAACTCGGAACCAGACACTCTGATGAATGTACAGTCGGTGTGATGAGCGACGGCACGAGCCAACAATGTCTTGCCAGTGCCTGGTGGACCGTAGAGCAGGACACCCTTGGGCTGAGCAATACCAAGTGACTCAAAGAGCTCTGGATGCTTGATGGGCAACTCGATCACCTCCTTGATCTCCTTGATCTGCTTGTCAAGACCTCCAATCATATCGTACGTCGAGTCTGGGATCTTCTCGACCTTCATCAGCGACACCAGTGGATCGATCTTGTTGGGCAGGATCCTGTGCAGCGTGTAGGACTCATGCTTGAGGGCGGCACGTGTCGACGGGGTCAACTTGGCAATGTCGATCGATGGGTCAATGTCGACGACGAACTTGCCCTCGGGGTTGACCTTTACGAGCACCTTGTTCTTGCCCATCAACTTTACAACCTCGGCCACATGCGAGCCCTGGTTGGTCAGCAGTTGCAACTCCTCCTTTAGCATTCTGACCTTGTTGTTCAACTCATTTCTCTGAGCCTCCAGTCTTCTCAAGTCCTGTGACTTCTCATTGACCTTTATCTCCAAGTCCTCAATCTTTGAGCAATAGTATGATTTAATTCCTTTAGTCTCCTCTATCGCCATCTTTGTTTTTATTACTATATCTATTGTGTTATATATTATATTATAAAGATATATATAAAGAATATATATATATATATATATATGTATGTGTGATTGTTTGAATGAATGTAAATTAAAATATTGAAGTTGATGTGTGATCTTCACTCACCTCAATCAACTTCAACTTTCTTCAAAACCTTGTGTTTCATTTAATTTTGCAAATGAGTTGGTAACGTAACACTTCCAAACAACTTAAGAATTATATTAGTAATAATAATAATGATATTAAATTATTAATATATAGATTATTCTCTAATATATATAAATATTTCCAATTTATAATACTTCTCCTATCCAATCCAGTCCAATCGAAGTCATGACTTTTTTTCTTGCAAGTTCAAGAGGGATGTCAAGTGCAAGGATTTGGAAGTATTGGTTCACTTTCCATCATATTGATTAGTGATTATTGGACAGATGTTAATATTTAGTTGTGCCTGATGAATCCAAGAATCTATATGAATTGGAATGTTGTTGAGCTTGATCAATCCTAAAATGATGATGTTTGAGTTTGAAACAACTTGTCAAACACACAGGGTTGTACGAWSTTTTTTTTTTTTTTTTTTTGACTAGAGTGGAAGTTTATTATTATTGCAAATAAATTGGCGTCATTGAAGAGGCGGGATAATATATATAAGTTAGTCGATKTTGAATTTTSTTGWTTTTTTTCTTTCTTTTCTTTTCTACTGTAGGCCTCTGAATTC
>NW_012236455.1:0-3648 GCF_000787575.1 Acytostelium subglobosum LB1 | reverse complement strand
AGTCTTTAATCTATTCTAATTGGGGTCTAGTTTTTTTTAAAATTTATTCTAATTTTTTTTTCTCGTAAAAATTACATCCACTCTCACACACACTTTTTTTATGACCAAATCCAGTGACGTTTTCTGATGATTTATTATGCTATTAGATTTCAATTATAATCAACCGCTCTTTTATATACTTATATAAATTAAGAAATAGTATATTATAAATTTTTTTCATGATTTTTAATTAAAAATTTATTAAAAATTATATGTTTGAAAACTCATTTCTGTGAAGAAAAAATATCGCTCATTTTTAATTTGATACCGCTCAAAATAATTTACAAGATATTATAGGATGTGAAGATTAATGTATCAGAGATTCAAACAAAACCCGTCGTAAAAAAACATATAAAAAAATATTGGAAAATGTTGACTAGTCACATGAAGTTCGTATAGCGATCAATCATTTTTTATGGCGGTTTTTTTATGAATTTTTGTATTCACGAACTTCACAATGTTCTATTGTGTTTCCCGACTTTTGCTGTCGGTAACTTTTGATAATAAAAAGATAGCACCAAACATTTTTTAAAAAAATTATTTTAAAAGTTACCGACAGCAAAAGTCGGGAAACATTCATAAACGTGGATTTCTCTTAAAATAAATTTTTTTAGATTTTTATCCTCATAAAAAATGATTGAATATATTTTTTAAAATTTTAGGCCGACCAAAAAACTGTCAGAAAGTGACCAATGTCGGACTACGTATATGATGTAAAATCATATTTTTAGGAATATTCCTTTTGTAATCCTATGTTTTATAAACATATCTCTCTTTTTTACATATAAAACAATGCACTAAAATATGATTTTAATGAAAATTATATGTTTGAAAACTCATTTTTGTGGACAAAAAATATAACTCTTATCAAAAGTTACCGACAGCAAAAGTCGGGAAACACAATAGAACATTGTGAAGATCAATGTATAAGAGACTCAAACGAAACCCGTCATAAAAACAAATATAAAATTTTTTTGTAAAGTGTTGACTAGTCACATGAAGTTCGTACAATTATCATATACTTTTTACAGCGGGTTTCTTATGAATTTTTGTATTTACGAACTTCACAATGTTCTATTTTGTTTCCCGACTTTTGCTGTCGGTAACTTTTGATACGAGCGATATCTAGGAAAACGTCAATAAAAAATTTAATTTAAAAGTTACCGACAGCAAAAGTCGGGGTTCTAATTTATATTTTTTGTTCTAACATTATCCAAAAATTCAAAGAAAATCCCTCGTAAAAAAAAAAGTTGGACCCACCATCCTGGTCGGGGTACATAAAATAATGATTCATAATGTTTATCGATTAAATATTTTTTTTATTTTTTTCGTTTCTTTTGTATTCAGTCTATTATTATGCCTAGTTTTTTTTAAGCTTATTTTTGATTTTTTTCTAAAATATTTTTTTTCATTGAAACTATGATCTATAAAGCTATGTTGCAAGTGAAAAATATCAGTCATTTACGATGCAATCTTCAAAAAGATTCAATCTTATGCTCGTGTGGTACACTACAACCTTAAAATAGAAATTTATTATAAATCCGAAAAACGGCAATATGTATAATATAGTAAACTTTTGTCAAAAACTCGACTTTTAGTAAAAATTGGAGTTGAAAAATTTTTCACTTTTTACGAAGCGATTTCAAAATTTTTTTTTGATACAGAATCTACACTCGGAACTACTAAGAACCCCGACTTTTGCTGTCGGTAACTTTTAATTCAAAAATTTTATTTTCGCTCAAAAAATGTTCACTCGCACACTAATCCAAAATGACATACACGATGCAATCTTATTAAAGATTAAATCTTATCCTCGTGTATGATACTACTATAATAATACAAAATTTGGTGAAGAGGCTTTAAAATCTGATATCACAAAATTGAAAACAAATAAAAATGTATCATTTTAAAAAATTATTTTTTAACTAGTCAAAATTTTAATTAGAAATCGCTTTTTTTTGTTCAATATATAAAAAACTCTATGTTATATCTATTACATATTTTTTTATTGAAATTCTACAAAAAAAAAATGTTTGAAAACAAAAAAGTCAAAGCAAAATTACTATGTAGATGAACTTTGTACTTTTTTATAATTCGCCAAAAAAAATCTGAAATAAATACTATGTTATAGTTATGCTTAGGGAAAGTATATATCAATCAAAAGTTTATGTTTTCCTTGAAATTTTATGTCATATTCAATCATCCAAAACGTCAACTTTCCATAAAAAAAATGATTTCAAACTATTTTTTTCAATCATTTTTTTTGAAGGGGCCAAAATGAAAAAATATCTACAAGATACTACACCGTGGTGTGAGGATAAGATTTAATCTTTATGAAGAATTTTTGAAATCTCATTAAAAAAAAAAAAAAAATGGATGTATTTCAAAAGTCTATGTGGTGCATTTCAAAGAACTTTTCATAAAGATTAAATCTTATCCTCATCTCTATTTATGGGATTTATTTGCCGAACGGATTTCTGACAGACCAAAAAAAATGATTGAGTCTCAAAGTTTGAGTTTTGTCAATCAAACATATTGTAAATTTTTTTGAAGTATAAATTTTTTCGGAAAACTTTCAATTGTTTTGTTTTCATATTTTCCCTATTCATGCCTATTGAATTATTTTTTTTCATCACTAATGTATGAAAATTTTTTAAAATTATTATTGAATATAGATCGATCTGGTGGATGAAAAATTTTTGAACTCATACGAAGCATTTTTCATAAAGATTAAATCTTATGCTCGTATATGTTAGGACTACAATTGCTGTAAGTTTCATTGGAAATCCGAAAGATCTTACATAAAAATTTTTATGGAACTTCACTTAAAATCCCATTTTTAGATCAAACTTTTACTATGTTTTTTTTCAAGGGCTTCAAATATTTTTTCGATAAAAAGTTTCTACACCCTCTAACGAGGATAAGATTTAATCTTTTTGAAGATTGCATCGTATACAAAGTATATTTTTCATCTGCAAAATTTAAAAATATTTATTTATTTTTCAATAAATTTTTAAAGAAAAATTCTGGAAAAATCACAATAGATACCCCTATTAGTTTTATTGATATTTGTCTTGACGAAATTAGTTAAAATTGAAATTTGATGTTATATATCACGATTACAAATCGATCATCGGCATGAAAATTTTTCAAATGTGTGCGAGAAAAAAAAAAAAAAAAGTGGGGGGTTTTTTTATGAGTTTTTGCACTTATGAAGTTCGCATTGTTTAGAATGTTTTCCCGACTTTTGCTGTCGGTAACTTTTGATACAGATTTTATTTTTTTCATTTCGTGATTTTGTAAGTGTAAAAATATAATAAATTCACTTTAATATAGTCCATAGTATTGAAATACTAATTATTTTTTTTTACAACTCCATCTCAAAAAAAATTGTATGATCAAAAATCTTTGACTACTTTTTGGTCGTACCGATGGTCATTTTCTGAAGGGTGAACATCATCAATAATTTCAATATTAACAAACAATTGTTTTTCCTTTATACATATATTAAGCATATCTATCTTTTATTAACAGTAACCAACCTTATCCCTTCGTAAAAATTAAAAAATTAGACACGACAAAACATGCCATATTCAATCAAAATTTTTT
>NW_012236454.1:0-3393 GCF_000787575.1 Acytostelium subglobosum LB1 | reverse complement strand
CCGATCAAAAGTTACCGACAGCAAAAGTCGGGAAACACAATAGAACATTGTGAAGTTCGTGAATACAAAAATTCATAAAAAAACCGCCATAAAAAATGATTGATCGCTATACGAACTTCATGTGACTAGTCAACATTTTCCAATATTTTTTTATATGTTTTTTTACGACGGGTTTTGTTTGAATCTCTGATACATTAATCTTCACATCCTATAATATCTTGTAAATTATTTTGAGCGGTATCAAATTAAAAATGAGCGATATTTTTTCTTCACAGAAATGAGTTTTCAAACATATAATTTTTAATAAATTTTTAATTAAAAATCATGAAAAAAATTTATAATATACTATTTCTTAATTTATATAAGTATATAAAAGAGCGGTTGATTATAATTGAAATCTAATAGCATAATAAATCATCAGAAAACGTCACTGGATTTGGTCATAAAAAAAGTGTGTGTGAGAGTGGATGTAATTTTTACGAGAAAAAAAAATTAGAATAAATTTTAAAAAAAACTAGACCCCAATTAGAATAGTTTCCCGACTTTTGCTGTCGGTAACTTTTGATACAAGAAATATTTTTTTGTCGAAAGTTGTGTGAGAAATAAAAATCTTTTATCAAAAGTTACCGACAGCAAAAGTCGGGAAACTATTTTAGGGTATTTGAACTTCGTATTTTCAAAAATTCAGATTTTTTACATCGTAAAAAATGTATTGAAAATCGATATTTCTATTTTTAAGAGATATTTTCATAATATGAATATATATTTGTAGCCATATTTGTAACTAAGAAAAAAAGATATTGCCGCTGAGGTTTAAAATAAAATTTTGATTTATTTATCATGGTCAGAAACATGTCACCCGGCATGATCATTTTAATGGGACACACATGCATCGATAGAGAATACAAAGTTTGATCATAAATACTATTGAATGTACCACGTAATTTCAAATTTTAGTATACTTTTCAATCTTGGAAGTGTGACGTATTCAAACATCGTGAAAAATTTTTTTTTATTTAACGCTCGGGAATGTGCGGCTCTAATAGTAATTTATAAATTATACATAAAACAATCAAAATCATTTAGAGATATTTTTTTTTTAATTTATAAAACATACATAGAAAATAATAAAAGTTGATGTTTTTTCAAAACTTTTTTTGTCATTTTTTTTGTCATCTTCAATTTTTGGCATATGTTTTTCATATCAAAATTTCAATTAAAAATAAAATCTTTGATTGTTTTATAAATTACTGCTTCTATACTATCTTTGTACATCAATGTCATCAGATATAATTAAAATTTTATGTTATAAACAATGACAACAACACTAAGATCGTCAAACTTTTGAGTGCTTTCAATGTGCATTTCATTGTTGATATAATTTTTTTTAACGACTTTAAAAAATATTTCATTAATCTACAATCGCATTTGTATCATAAACAATCAAATTCAACGTATCCAAATGAAAATTAATAATGAAAGAGTCTAATCAAAAATGTGATTTTTAAACCAAAAAGTTGATACCAAATTATTATTGAGAATTTGAAGTTCTGATTTCAATTTCGATATATTTAGGTAGTAACGTTAATTTTCTTTCTTAAAACATATAATTATTCGAATTGCTTCATATATTCAATCATAATCAATCTTGTAAAAACGTCCAAAAGTTACATGTTTAAAAATATATAAATTTTTATTTTTATGAAACGTTACTATGAGAGAGTATTTAAAGATTTATTTGTAGATTATAAACAAAAGAAAATTAAACGAAATTCCCCGTATCCAAGCGAGATACAGTCATGTGAATAATAGACATTAAGTTTTTATAGTTTCAATTAAAAAAAATGAAATAAATTTAATAAAATTCCTTACTTAATTCTATTCAAATATATATTTATCCCAACGCTTATAATTGAAATTTCAATAGATAAAAGGCCACAATAATGTAAATCAGTTGCCTACCGACCTAGTGGGAAGAACGTTCGACTTCAAAGTGATGGGTCGTGGGTTCGAATCTTGGATTTGCCAAACAAATTTACCGATGACATAATTGTAGATGATGTATGTGATTGATAATTTCAATTTCATCAAATGGCGATTTGATATTCTTATTCTACAAGAGCAAGAGTATCTTAAAATGATTTTTATTATATTTGTTTGAATTTATTTATATAATATTTTTGATGTCCAAAAATGAAATTCATACATTGTTTAAGTTATTTTTTTTAACGGAAATCTAATAAAACATTTATAAAATGAATCTAAACTCTATATGGTAACTATTAATATAAATATCATTAGCTGAAAATGAAAATTCACTGATTTTTTTGATTGATCAAATTTGGACTTTGATCATCAACTTTTTCAAATTTACAAAGATTGAATATGTATTGAAAATTCAAAATTAATTTTTTATTTTGATTGCATCATAAATATATGCTCTTATACTTGTATTTTTAAGATAGAAATTTGAATAGAACAATATTATTAATAATTTTAGACATTGAAAAGTTGATCAAAAGTTCATGTTCTTTGATTTTTTAGTTGTTGAAAACATATTRAATTTCATTTWAAATAAATTATAAAAAATATCAGATGGTTTTAATTCTTCACGAATATAATAATAATAATGTTTTATAAGATTTCCGCTTAATTATATGTATATAGAAAATATACAAAAACAAAAGTTTTGATCGAAAAATGACTTTTCAAAATTTAAGTTTCATMAAACGTTAGTATGAGAGAATATTTAAAACGTTACCTKTRAATGATYGTYCAATCAAAATTAAACGAAATTCCCCGTATATCACCGAKATAAATCAATGTCAATCAATCAGTATAACTTTTTATAGTTTYAATKAATAAATCTTAAAAAATGTTTATAAAATACTACACCGTCTTGGATTCATAAATATATTTGTAGATRTTTTTTATTTTGAAATTTCAATAGATAAAGGACAACAATGGTATAATTCAATTGCCGACCTGCCTAGTGGGARGAACGTTCGACTTCAAAGTGGTGGGTCGTGGGTTCGAATCTTGGATTTGCCAACAAATTTACCGATGTCATAATTGTAGATGATGTATGTGATTGATAGTTTTAATTACATCGAATGGCGATTTGATATTCTTATTCTACAAGAGCAAGAGTATCTTAAAATGATTTTTATTATATTTGTTTGAATTTATTATATAATATTTTTGATRTMMAAAAATGAAATTCATACATTTTTTTATTTATTTTTTTTAACGGAAATCTAATACAACCTTTATGAAATGAAACTAAACTCTATGTGGTAATTATTAATATAAATATCATTAGTAGGAAATGAAAATTCATTAATTTTTTTGATGATCAAAATTTGGACTTTGATCATCAACAATTTTCAAATT
>NW_012236453.1:0-3379 GCF_000787575.1 Acytostelium subglobosum LB1 | reverse complement strand
TAGTCGACACGTAGTAGTAACAGTGTAGACGTGGAATACCAGTAGTTGATGCAGTTGTGCTTGCAACAGTGATGAGTGGACACAGTAGTGGTGTCAGCAGTGGATGTTGGTCGGTTAGTGGTCGAGGCGATAGTGCTGGCTGTTGTTGACTGAGTGGACACAGTGGTGGTGGCTACAGTAGAGGTGATTGGACCAGTTGCCGAGGCAGTTCCAGTGGCTGTTGTTGTGATCGTTGTCGTGGCCGATGTTGTCTGGGTGATGGTCGATGCTCCTCCAGTGGTCGTGGCAGTAGTCGACACGGTAGTAGTAACAGTTGTAGACGTTGGAATACCAGTAGTGGTCGCAGTTGTGCTGGCAACAGTTGATTGAGTGGACACAGTTGTTGTTGCAGAGTTTGAGGTTACTGGCCAGAAGCTGAGGTTGACACGGTCGTGCTGGCAACAGTCGATTGAGTTGTCACAGTAGTGGTAGCAACAGTGGAGGTTGGTCTGTTAGTGGTCGAGGCGATAGTGCTGGCTGTTGTTGACTGGGTTGACACAGTTGTGGTGGCTACGGTCGAGGTGATTGGACCAGTTGCCGAGGCAGTTCCAGTGGCTGTTGTTGTGATCGTTGTCGTGGCCGATGTTGTCTGGGTGATGGTCGATGCTCCTCCAGTGGTCGTGGCAGTAGTCGACACGGTAGTAGTAACAGTTGTAGATGTTGGAATACCAGTTGTGCTTGCAACAGTTGATTGAGTGGACACAGTGGTTGATGCAGAGTTTGAGGTTACTGGGCCGGAAGCTGAGGTTGACACGGTCGTGCTGGCAACAGTCGATTGAGTGGACACTGTTGTGGTGGCTACTGTAGAAGTGATTGGACCAGTTGCCGTGGCAGTACCTGTGGCAGTCGTTGTGATCGTTGTAGTGGCCGAGGTTGTCTGAGTGATCGTTGATCCTCCGCCTGTGGTAGTGGCAGTTGTCGACACAGTGGTGGTGAATGTTGTCGATGTTGGTCTGCCTGTGGTGGTAGCGGTGGTGCTAGCAACAGTTGATTGAGTAGACACTGTTGTAGTGGCAGATGTAGATGATGCGGTGACCTGAGCTGTTGTGCTGGCAACGGTACTGGCAGTAGTCGACTGGGTAGTAGCGGTAGTTGACACTGTTGTCGTCACTGGACCAGTGGATACAGTCGTAGTGACAGTAGTTGACGTTGGGGTGGCAGTTGTAGAGAGGGTAGTGCTGGCAACAGTCGATTGAGTAGACACTGTGGTTGTGGCAACAGTAGAACCGCTGGCAGTCGTGGTCACAGTGGTCGTAGCCGAGGTAGTCTGAGTGATCGTTGACGCATGGCTTGTTGTTGATACTGTTGTGGAGGCAGTGGTGGATACAGTCGTTGAGGTGGGCGAGACAGTGGTAGTCACAGTTGTACTAGCACTAGTGGACTGTGTTGTCGTTGCGGTAACCTGGGCTACGGTACTGGCCACTGTACTGGCAACAGTGGATGCAGTGGAAACTGTTGTCGTTGCGACAGTGGAGATGACACCGGATGAGGACGTGATGGCAGTAGTAGAGGCAACAGTGGTGGCAACAGTTGATGCGGTAGTCACTGTGGTAGAGGCAACAGTAGACGTTAGAGTGGCCGTACTCACAGTGGTCGAAGCGATGGTACTGCCTTGGGTGTTGGTGGTTGTGGCTGTTGTTGTGAACGTTGTCGAGGCAGTCGTTTGGCCAACACAAATTGCATTGCCATTCACGACTTGACACTCCGTATCACATGGGCATCTCCTAAACAAACATTTGTCGAAACAACGTTGAGGGAGTCCAAGATCTTGGCCACAACATACTTGATTAATCTGACAAAAAACTTGTCCACATCGTTCTAGATCATGATCAATCAACATAATACACACAAAGTTTAGGATTAATTTTATTTTTGATAATTGAGGACATGTCAATATTAATCAAGGAAGGGTGGTATATAAGGTATGTTTACTTACCAGTTGCAGCCAAACAGTAACTAATATTTAATAATAATAATAATACCAAAGAAATATTCTTCATTCTCTATTGATATTTTTGAAAAAATAATAATTAATGAAAACCAATAATCAGTCTCCCATATATATATACTTCCTCCCTCCGTATGGCGCTCTTTATTTATTAAGTGTATGTTCTTTAATTAAATATATCCTCTTGGTGCTACTATTGCCCCTCCCCCCCCCCAACCCCAACATCAACACCCAAGACCTACATAGGTGATTGATTGCACCCTTTGATCAAGTCATAAATCAATCAAGGTGAAAAATATTCTATACTTTCTATCATATTAATTTCTATTGTTATGTATCTCCAACAGTAAGGACCACTACCATAGAATAGGTGGTGCAATGGAAGTTGTATTTTCATACCACTAATATATCGATACACACATAGAACTCATAACACATAACACATAAACATCATAATCAATGAATATTGACTAGTCAATGTTTAGGCCCTATCCTATAACAAACAGGGGGGTAGGATACCACAGTGATCAAGATCACTTTGAGCTACCAGTTTAGATTGCACACCCTAACCAACTCACTATAAATCAAGTTTAAACACTCACCAATCAGTAGGAGTCTCGATTGAACTGGAATTTATGTACTCACAAATATGATAGATCAATGGAATTAAATGATCAATCATTGATATGACCTTATTAGTCCATGTTCATGATCATAATCTGTGGCTTCATCCTCTTCATAATCTACAACAACAACAACAACAGGGCCAGAACCAGCCAACGATATCGTATCGACACTGCAAAATCAGTTAGGTTGATTTGATGACTTGAGTGTGTATTCAATGCACAGCTGCGATTCTAATACCAATGGTTGTTGTTATCAACATCATCATCATCACTATTCAATCAATATAGCCCCATAGATTACCTTTACTGTAGTTTGGTTACTCGCAAGGAGTGAGACTGCAATGCAAGAAGGGTGTAGCTAACGACCTACACCCACCTACACAACAATTTTCTCGTGGTGGTGTCCACAAGGTCCAAAGGGGGTGTCTGGTGCTGCTCTCACTCATCAGGGGTCTCAAAAGTTCATAAAAGGAGGATCACCCCCACTAGACATAGTGCTTTATGCAACATTTTTTTGATGTTTTGCGTGGTGGTGTCCATCTTCCCAGGTCAAAGAAAGCATTGGTCGGTCGATCAATCCAAAGAGGTGTCTGGGATGGGTTGAGATAAACACCTGTTATCTCAATGAATGTCCAAAGACCAAGGTGGTTAGTCATTGAATGATTGATGTCTGAGTCCTTCAAAACACGAGCTGTACGGTTTTCATTGTTATTTTTTTTTTTTCCTTGGCGGCCGGCTGTTATCTGTATATATATATATATATATA
>NW_012236452.1:0-3361 GCF_000787575.1 Acytostelium subglobosum LB1 | reverse complement strand
ATCGATATCAGCAACAAAGAGACATTTTATTTACAGTCACCAGTGTTTGAGAACACTTCAACAACAAGTAATCAGTCAGTCAACTTAGAGATAGATATCAACAATCACAAGTTCACAATGTTGTTCGTTGTCACACCTATCAGAGCGATATATAAGGTGATCATTGGCAACAATAAGGCAGCTGAGACAGCAGCAAGAGAATGGATGCGAGCAAGGGAATTGGAGAGTCAGTTTATGGAAGAGTTCAGTGACGTCATTGTGGATGAGATCACCACTGGATTGCCACCAGCCAGATCAACTGACCTTAAGTTGAAACTCATTGATGAGAACAAGATCATGCGTGGTTACCCTTATCGCAAGTCACCCAAACAGCAAGAGGCAATGGATCAGATAACCAAGCGACTGTATGAGAGAGGTTCCATCATTCCATCGACAGCAGCACATGGATGCACAGCCAATGTCATTTGGAAGAAAGATGGACGACCAAGACTGATCATTGACTTCAGACCAGTAAACAACAACATTGTCACAGCAACAGACAATATACCAAGAACAGACGACATCATCAATCGATTTCAATCCAACAAGTGGTTCACAGATGCAGATATGATTGATGGTTATTGGCAATGTCGTGTCTCACCAGAGAGTTCAAAGTACCTCAACTTCAGCGATGGTCGTCGTATGTGGTCCTGGGTTGTACTACCGCAAGGTCTCTCATCGTCTCCTAGCGTATTCAATCAAGCGATCGCAGCCATCTTACAAGAAGACAATGACAACTCACAGTTCAACTACTTTGACAACATGTATGTGGCATCAGATACACTAGAGAACCATGCCATCAATGTAAGACGATTCTTACTGAAGTGTCGTCACAACAGCATCTACTTGAAGAAGTCCAAGACACATTTGTTTGAGAACAAGATCGAAGTGCTTGGATACCAAGTACAGTGTGTCGCATAAGTAATTGAACACCTATCTTTTTGTTGTTGTATKATTGATATCTTTTRCAAAATAGGARTTGTGAATAATCTGATCAGTGCAAACGATAGAGAATTGAGTATTGTATATTATATCTGAGATTTAATTTTTTTGGAACTATTYCAAAAGACTTTTCAAATATATAATAAAATAGTGTGTTTTTKAAGGTGTTCAATTACTTATGCAAAAAAWTTTGTYAGGTGGACTGACTATTAAAAGAATGTCGGTGAAGTAAGATTTTGTTTCATAAATGGTCCTCCAACAATATGAATATATACCCCTTTTTATTGGGTTTGTAGGGAATCATCCAACGAAAATATGATKRCCTTAACTTTGGATGCYATTTCACCARTTCAGAATTCTTTAAARTGAATGACATGGATTCTAATTATCCTGAAATAATCTCTCCTTTTGATTATAAGCAGAGAGATGTCTACTATATTTGAATAATTGTATATGRGTTAGAARAAAAAATATATTTAAATGTTTATACCAAAATGGTMGGTGTCTTATGAWAATATGARGTTCGAACAATCGTCAATAACTAACTAGGAACAAGGGGTCATCTTACAACAATAATATATTGTTGGAGCCTAGGACTCATTAATTATTTCTAACTTTGTATTGATATCTCAGGTGACGGGTTTTATTGGTGAACTGAGCATATCGTCSGATTAATGACTCAYAAAAACTTTTGGTGAGTGGATGTCAACTTGATACATTGAATAAATCCTTTCCAAAGCGCTGTCATAAATATTATWATAATCATTCTATTGAATGTTTAATCTTCACTTATGAAAGAGTTACTCATCTTTTAAAATGTAGATTTTATAGTATTTTAAATATCAATGGTAATTTTTATGCCWTATGTTCAACCTATCACATGATAAACATATGAAGAGATGAAACCTTGGGTGAACGGTGCTAACAATAATCAAAGAACAYTGGCCATACTATAAATCAGTAATATTCATTTGACTGTAGCTAATTTTTATCAAAGGTATCGCTTATAATTCCTGCTCATCKGACATCTCCTTAAAACAAGTATTATTAGAAATGACACCTCGAAAAAATTGATAAAATTTCCAAAAAAATTAATTAATACTTTTCATAAAAGATCTATCTTTATGAAAAGTATCAATAGTAAGTGTCCMCATCGATAGWGATGGAAATATTTTTTCATTGGATTTTGATGATACTATTTTTGTTAATTAATTGAATTTATAAATTGACTCTCTGATTGAATGAGTGACATGCCTAAATAGAACTCGTCGTRAACTTTTAGGWTATATATAAWATATATWTTTTGTTCATAATTAAGATAGCCAATCAATCAAAATACAAATTTTTCATAAGTTTTTGAACACTCAAAMAAACACACCTCCTCATTGTTTAAACTATAACTTTTTCAGAATTAATWMAAATAATTCAATAGTATAATATTATATATAGCACTTAATTGTCTATACAATGCACTGATCMATTCAATCCCAGCTCMTATTTKAACGAAGATATCAATCATACAATGCCAAAAAAGTAAGTGTTCAATTACTTATGCGACACACTGTAACAAAGAGTTGACACTCGATGTTATTCAAATCAAGATAGATAAGAGAGTTGCCTCAGCAATCGTCGATACAGGGGCCAACTACTGTCTCATTGATCCATCAATTATTGCAGACATGAAGATCGATATCAGCAACAAAGAGACATTCAATATACAGTCACCAGTGTTTGAGAACACTTCAACAACAAGTAATCAGTCAGTCAACTTAGAGATAGATATCAACAATCACAAGTTCACAATGTTGTTCGTTGTCACACCTATCAGAGCGATATATAAGGTGATCATTGGCAACAATAAGGCAGCTGAGACAGCAGCAAGAGAATGGATGCGAGCAAGGGAATTGGAGAGTCAGTTTATGGAAGAGTTCAGTGACGTCATTGTGGATGAGATCACCACTGGATTGCCACCAGCCAGATCAACTGACCTTAAGTTGAAACTCATTGATGAGAACAAGATCATGCGTGGTTACCCTTATCGCAAGTCACCCAAACAGCAAGAGGCAATGGATCAGATAACCAAGCGACTGTATGAGAGAGGTTCCATCATTCCATCGACAGCAGCACATGGATGCACAGCCAATGTCATTTGGAAGAAAGATGGACGACCAAGACTGATCATTGACTTCAGACCAGTAAACAACAACATTGTCACAGCAACAGACAATATACCAAGAACAGACGACATCATCAATCGATTTCAATCCAACAAGTGGTTCACAGATGCAGATATGATTGATGGTTATTGGCAATGTCGTGTCTCACCAGAGAGTTCAAAGTACCTCTTTTTTTTTTTTTTTTGTTTTATGTGGTCCTGGGT
>NW_012236451.1:0-3300 GCF_000787575.1 Acytostelium subglobosum LB1 | reverse complement strand
TAGTCGACCTACCAGAGTCAGCCAAGCGTATCAGAACATTCAATGTCAGTGACATCAAACTATACATTGAGAACGCTGATGACCTTTTCAAGAAGGAGGAGAGACCAAACTCTGAGCCAGACGGCGAGATCATAGATGGAGAGCTCGAACACGAGGTGGAAAGGATCATCAACCACCGCACCAAGAGGAACAAGAGTGTCGAGTATTTGGTCAAGTGGTTTGGATACGATGAAGCCAATGCAACATGGGAAACATCAGATAATCTCACTCATTGTGTAGACATCCTTCAAGCCTACAATCTCAAGAACATCATCAATCAATCAACAGACGAACCTTCCAAGTCCAAGTCCAAGACTAAGTCCAAGTCAAGCAAGTCTACCTCTAAGAAGAAGAGGTGAGTGTGACGACTTGTCACATACGATTCACGATGTGTCACCATGACTCATACATTCTATCATTGCTGAGTCATCATCCTGGAATCTACAGAACACTATTCCATGTTCCATCTAATCAGTATATATACATCATTCATAATACACTAATAAAGCGGGCATTCTATACATTATACAGTTATACATATATATATATCTATATTTGTTATAGTTGTCTGGGTTGAAGCAGGATGATGAAACAATCAGTGGCAGGATACATGAAGCTCTAATTGGAGACGAGATATCGAGGAATACAAAAGCCTTTTCGATGAATCAGATCAAAAAATAACATTTTTGTTTTACTGAGAGTACATACTGTACGTATTCATGAGCAGTGTAGTACCGGTTAATCGGTTATCCGGTCGAATATCGGTTAAAGGCGATATTCGGGTAACCGAGCTCGGTTACAATCTTGGATCATCCACACGACCGAGAAAGGAATTATTCGAACCGAATGATATTGATATCTCGTTTATTTGAACCGACTAGTATAATATGCTCGGTCTCAAACACTGGTATCAATGGAAATACCTTCCAATCACCATCGACCTGGACAAGGATGACAGTCCCATTATCAAGCCAAAGACTGTTTCCACCTCCAAATCTTGGAAAGCCAGAGGTAAGCCTACGAGAAAGAGAGTAAGAAGAGTGTCACCTCAAGATACACATGGCTTTGTGATGCCTGTTCCATTGCCACAAGAGAATAGGCGATCTGACAGGTCTGGAGCCAATGAAGTCACTCACTCGACACGACAATGACCACGCACATATCATCACAACGACCACCTTGCGACCAAAATGGCAGCCATCAACACCTTGACCACGACCACACATGACTACAACGATCAGATGGAAGTGTGAACTCGAGTATTCATTCATTTGAACAATCATTGTTCATCATTTCATTCATTCAAACATATATATTTATAAATATATACTTCAGTCATACCTCTACTGTCTTATAAACAATTACTTATTAATATTTATCGTGATGGTTCACCATAAGTCTATTAACACCATCAATCACCGACAACTGTGACAACTACATCAACAACATCACCTCGTCCATGACGACCACATACACGACAACCTCTTCAACAAGTTCAATTCATTAATCAGTTGCGATCAGTGTTTGAGACCGAGAATATTATACTACTCGGTTCAAATAAACGAGATATCAATATCATTCGGTTCGAATAATTCCTTACTCGGTCGTGTGGATGATCCAAGATTGAAAACGAGCTCGGTTACCCGAATATCGCCTTTAACCGATATTCGACCGGAAAACCGATTAACCGGTACTACACTGCTCATGAATACGTACAGTATGTACACTCAGTAAGACAAAAATGTTATTTTTTGATCTGATTCATCGAAAAGGCTTTTGTTTTCCTCGATATCTCGTCTCCAATTAGAGCTTCATGTATCCTGCAACTGATTGTTTCATCATCCTGCTTCAACCCAGACAACAACAACATCCACCAAGGTGACATCATCAACTTCAACAGAGACTACAAAGAAGTACAGTATTGGATGGAAACATGATATTGAACCAACTTCAAGTTGCTAAACTCAGATCACAATCAGCTCCAACTGAACAAATATCGTCCCTCCTCACCAAAGCAACTATCAAACACCTGGACAAATGGAACTCCATAATCGACACTGAATATCTCGCCATGTAAACAACCAACACCAATAAACAAGTAGCCTAGAGTGTATATGCTCTTTGTAATTAAAAAAAAAAAAAAAAAATATTGAACCAACCAAGACTAGTCCACTACTAACAATGCCTGTCTGTGGTTGATAATCATTAGGATCAAGAAGATGTCCAAAGGAAGCCATTTGGTCATTTCTATCAATACTATTATTTTAAGTTTCAAAGAAATGAGACTTGTGTTGTTCACTAGAGTGAAAATGCACTGTCTCACCCTCGGTTATTCGATCCGGTTTTGATTAAAAAAACAGCTGGTCGGTTCGAATAATTGAACTTCCTTCGGATTGGTAAAAGGGTCCGGTTCGGTTTATTCGGTCTCGGTTAGTCGGATATCCGAACTCGGTCTCAAACACTGGTTGCGATCACTGCGTCAGCCTCTGGTCTGACATCAGGGCAGTGACCTGCATATGGATGAAGTGCTGAAAGCGGTGAGACAGACGACAACAGCATCTACTCAATCAACACAACTAGTCGACGACGATCGTCACAATACTGACAGTCGACTTAAACAGTACCTCTATCATCGAACTCATCTAACAATCATACTACAACCAACACAGGTCAATCATCGTTGTAACGTGGTAACGGTGCAGGCCTGGCAGCGACAGACAACAGCAACAATAGTCGGTGGGGGCAACCAACAAGTACGACGACATCGCGACCCTCCATGCGACTACAGACGTCGCTGAACGTGCATGATGGTGACGACCCACGACGGGTATGAGTCATGGTCATGAATAACTACAGAGTCCACTCAATCAACTGTTGTGTCGACAAAGGCCAACATCAATGAGTGCATTGACGACCGTCGCAACACTACAACAGACAATGGGTCATCATCAATCACTCCATCATCAACAGTGACATAGTTTCCTCGACATACTGGATTGGTAACAGTAACAACACCCACCAATACCATCAGACTGTTGTGGCGATCGATAACATGCTGTACATGATCTGGCCAGATCGTAGCAGTGTGGCAGTCGTGGCAGTCGTGGCAGTCGTGGCCATCATGACAAAGGAGACCCTGGCGACACGGTAGCGACCATCATGAACACGACCATGAGCACGACGATCACGACCTGACCATGACCATGACAACGACCATGACCTGACGATTGCAACTACCACTGGTTCGCGTTTCAAGGTAGG
>NW_012236450.1:0-3064 GCF_000787575.1 Acytostelium subglobosum LB1 | reverse complement strand
ATTTTTATATTGTCTAAATTTTTTCGGATTTCTAATTGCAATCAATTTAATACATTCACATACTAGTTTCTAGTAGTATTATCATTGTCTAAAGAGAAATCCGAAAATTTATTAACATAAAAAATATCAAACAATATGTTTGATTGACCTGGTCAATCATTTGAAAATCACTTTCTCATCATTGAAATATATAACTAAATTTCACTATATAAATCTGAAATAAATATTTCTTATACATAAAATACAGAAATATAACATATATTAATTTAACTATCATGAACTTAAATTTGAAGAAGATATTAAATCTAGAAATCATTGACCGGTAACAACTTTTTGGTATTTTTTTATATTTTAAAATTACTGATTTAAGCATTTCCCTTAAATAGCGTAATCTAGTAACAAAAATAACTACAATAAAATATAGTTTTCAATTTTTTAAAACATAAATATTTTCCAATCGATCAAACAAAAATATTTCACCAAGTCAAAAATTATTATGGTGAAACTCATCGATTTTAATGTATGAAATATATAACTAAATTTCATTCTAAAAATTCAAAATAAATATATCTTGTACAATAAATAAATTACTATAACATATATTAATTTCATTATCAGGAACTTAAATTTGAAGAAGATATTAAATCTAGAAATCATACACAGGTAACAACTTTTTACTATTTTTTTATATTTTAAAATTACTGATTTAAGCATTTCCCTTCAATAGCGTAATCTAGTTACAAAAATAACTTTAATAAAATATATTTATAAATATTTTAAAACATAAAAAATTTTCAATCGATCAAACAAAAATATTTCACAAAGTCAAAAATTATTATGGGTGAAACTCATCGATTTTAAAGTGTGATATATTGTCTAAATTTTTTCGGATTTTTAATTGTAATTGATTTAATAGATTTAAATACTAGTTTATAGTAGTTTTATCATAGTCTAAAGATAAATCCGAAAAATTTTTAACATAAAAAATATCATCAAATATACTTGATTGACCTGGTCATTCATTTGAAAATCACTTTTTCCTCTCATGATAAATATAACTAAATTTCATTCTAAAAATCTAAAATAAATATTTCTTATACGTAAAATACAGTACTATAACATATATGAAATTCATTTGGAATAACTTAAATTTGAAGAAGATATTAAATCTAGAAATCATCGACCGGTAACAACTTTTGAGTATTTTTTTAYATTTTAAAATTACTGATTTAAGAATTTYCYTTAAATAGCGTAATCTATTTACAAAAATAACTACAATAAAATATAGTTTTCAATTTTTTAAAACATAAATATTTTTCAATCGATCAATCAAAAATATATTTCACAAAGTCAAAAATTACTATGGTGAAACTCATCGATTTCAACAAGTGATATATTGTCTAAATTTTTTCGGATTTCTAATTATAATCAATTTAATACATTCACATACTAGTTTGTAGTAGTATTATCATAGTCTAAAACGAAATCCGAAAAATTATTAACATGAAAAATATCAAACAATATGTTTGATTGACCTGGTCAATCATTTGAAAATCTCTTTTTCCTCTCATGATAAATATAACTAAATTTCCTTATAAAAATTCAAAATAAATATATATTATACATAAAATACAGCACTATAACATATATGAATCTCACTATCATAAACTGAAATTTGAAGAAGATATTAAATCTAGAAATCATCGACCGGTAACAACTTTTGAGTATTTTTTTWACATTTTAAAATTACTGATTTAAGAATTTCCCTTCAATAGCGTAATCTAGTTACAAAAATGACTATAATAAAATATGTTTTTTAATTTTTTAAAATACAAAAAAATTTCAATCGATCAATCAAAATATATTTTTTTATCCTCTGTCCCTTTATTTATTAAAAAATATATATTTTTAGATAAAATATTTTAATAATTAAAATTTAAAAAATATTATAAAAATACTACTCTTTGATCTGTATTATAATAATTTTAAATGAAATTTTTAAACAAAAATTTAAGACTAAATAATAATTTTTTAACAATAGGACACAGCACCACATGTTCCCCAATTGTCTCCAACTTGAGTACTGGGGTGGCCAGAAGAAACTTGACTTCTCAGATCGGACGAGATGAGGTATTATATTCTTTGTATGGCCGTGTCCAATATATATTCTTTTTTAAAAATTTTTAAATAATTTATTTTAAAATTTTTTTTTATTTATAGAAATTTAAAATAATTTTTATTATATATAAAATCATATACTATATATTAATATATTTTATTAGATTATTTTAATCAAATTTATATCAATTTATTTTATTAATTATAATTATTATATTTCAATAATTTCAATAATTCTTAAATAATTATTTTACCAGTGAAAAAATTAGATTCCAATACTAAATATACATGATATATAAATGTCTATAACTTATACATAGTAACTATATGCTAAATAATTAATTTATTTTTAGATCAAAACCAAAAGTAATAACTTTCAAAATCCTCATAGTAAAATTTTTTACTCTCAAATAATATGAAAAAATATCTATAAAATACTATGAAAGTAATTAAAAATGAGCGTATTATTTTTATATTTTATAAAATAATATTTATAATATATTGTTATGAATTCAAAAAAAAAATCTTACGAGATTGAAAAGTCATTACTATACGAGTGAAAAAAATAGATTCCAATACTAAATATATGTGATATATAGATGTCTACAACTTTTACATAGTAACTATAGGCTAAATAATTAATTGATTTTTCGATGAAAAAAAAAAAGTTATAACTTTCAAAATCCTCATAGTAAAAATTTTTATCTCTAAATAATATGAAAAAATACTAAAATATTATTAAAATACAATTGAAAAATGAGCGTAATTATATAAAGATTTATAATAAAAATTTAATTACTTTTATATTCAAATTTTTAAAATTAGTAATGTTAAGTATTTATAAAAAACGCTCAAAATAGTAAAGTAGTAAGGAAATTTAAATAAATTTAAATTATATTTTTATATTAAAATTATAAACTATATATATATAGTTTAAAAAATATTT
>NW_012236449.1:0-3245 GCF_000787575.1 Acytostelium subglobosum LB1 | reverse complement strand
TGAAGCTGGAGTGGAATCGTTGTTCTCTGGTGTACAGGACTTTTGGTTTTTTTTTATTTTCATTTTGTTGAAACAATCAGTGGCAGGATACATGAAGCTCAAGACTGATTGGAGACTTTATATCGAGGAATACAAAAGCCTTTCGATGAATCAGATCAATAAATAACATTGTTGTCTTACAAAGAGTACACTTTCATGAGCAGTGTAGTACCGGTTAATCGGTTATCCGGTCGAATATCGGTTAAAGGAGATATTCGGGTAACCGAGCTCGGTTACAATCTTTGAGCAACTACACGACCGAGTAAGGAATTATCCGAACCGAATGATATTGATATCTCGTTTATTCGAACCGAGTAGTATAATAAGCTCGGTCTCAAACACTGCAAGGCAAGCACCATTGTCAATCACAGCCACTTCCAGATGGCCAAGACGGTCTTAAATGACAAGTAAGTATGTATGATTGACCTTGGACTTTGACACTTTAACTGACATGGTGGTCACAGATCACAGATGATTGTTCTCGACACTCGAAAAGCACCAATCAGTCTCGATGAGGAGCCCGCTCGTCCTGTCAAGAGAGCCAGAAAAGAAGGGCCCCTCGATCTCAATCAGTCAGACTACACCACTGAGGAGCTGAGTTTCCACAAACTCCAGGAGGTTGTGGAGTATTATGAGCACATCGCGCAAATAATGCGCTTCCACATCGAGGAGCATCCAGAGTACGGAATCCGGTGGTACGGTTACGACCGAGACCCTTTTCGACCGAATACTATCAACCGGTGACTTTGCCAACCGCACCGGAACCGGACCAGATCAAAAAATGGATACCGAAGACAACCGTCACCCACAAGTCTGGGGGAACCCCCAGACCCCCACGGGTCTATGATCTGTACTGCACTCATTATCCTGAATCCTAAACACAGTTTGGGTACAAGAAAAATATACAAGATACAAGATCAGGATACTAGATACAGATAAAGGATACAGGATACATGATACAAGAGGAAGAACTTTGTGTCTGTGCAAAAAAAAGAAAAATAAATTCAATGAATGCGTAGTTCATTCCCAAATGAAAATTATATTTTTCAACAGTCGTCTAATCTCACGACCCACACCGAGAAGACAGGATACAGGATACAGGATACAAGATTGAGGATACAAGATACAATTTACATTTGTACTTCCTCAAGACAGGATGAAAGAAGATGTTGATGATGATGTTGATGATGATGTTGATGATGATGATGAATGAATGAAGATGTTGATGATGGTGATGAAGATATGTTGTGATGTTGATGATGATGTTGAATGAATGAAGATGTTGATGATGGGATGATGATATGTTGTGATGTTGATGATGATGTTGATGATGATGTTGATGATGATGATGAATGATGAATGAAGATGTTGATGGTGATGATGTTGAGATGTTGGATGTTGATGATGATGAGAATTGAGAAGTAAGTAGTGGGTAGTGCACCACATGTATCATTACAAATAAATAAGAATGAATGAATGAATGAGAGTGAATGAATAACAATGAATGACAATGACTAAGATTAATGAATGAAAGAATGAGTGATTACAACCCCAGTACAGTACCCGATCAAAACAACAGATCGAGATCAATTAAAATAAAAATCTAGATATAACCAGGTCAGTGGGTAGGCTAGATACGAGTCTTAGTCTACCGGATTGGATAAGATCAAAACCGAGTCTAAACCGGTATTCAATCAAAAAATTTTTCCCGGTCTACCGACCGGGAGATTTTCCTCAAACCGTAACCGTACCGACCGGATTCCTTACTCTGGTATTAATATTTGAGTTGATGTACAAGAAAGCTTGTTTCTCTGTTGTTATTGATGTTGTTGATTGATTGACGTGTTTTAAGATATCGTGGTGATTGATGAAGTGTTGTGTCTACTGTAAACTTTATAGATTGGTTTGATGGTGTAGTTATACTATCTCTAGGTGATGAAATGGCAAAACGTGAATGGTGCCTCTTCTGTGCAAGTTGAATATCCTCATCCTTGTCTGTGTGATGTTGATCATGTTCTTTACTATAAATAAAATATCCTAGTGCACTTAGGATGACACTCACGATCGCAAGACCACCTATTTCCTTTGACATTTTTCGATTTGTTGATTGGGTGTTGAATGGTTGATGATCAATCATTTATTGGTTGAGTTGGTTGTTCACATTTTTTAGATTTAATTGGGTGGGTCAATTGGTGTGTGTGATCGGGTATTAGTTGATCAATAGATCCTCATCATCAGAGTCATAGGTTGGCTTCATCTTCTTGGCAGACTTGCTTTGAGGTGAAAGTGAAGTCTTCTTGGTTGGTACAGAGTAGGGGGATGATGAACTATTTGTACGTTTGTTGTTCATTTTTTTTTTTTTCACTTCGACCAGGCTGATTATATATAATGTATGTATGGTTTATTTCGGATCTTCCAAATGATGTGTGTGAGTGAGCTGCGCGAGCGAGTGATCAAAAAGCTGCCGCCAGACAGCCTCCAATCTAGTTTATTTCATTTGGACTACCACCATATAAATATATAACTCGTTTACTTTAATAATGTCAAGATCAAGATCAAGAAACAAGAAGGATGGGGGGGATGTACAGAAGGAGAATGAACAGAAGGATGTACAGAAGGATGAACAGAAGGATGTACAAGAGGATGACGTTAACACCAAGTTCGAGAGGTTGTTTGGAATGTTGGGTGATATGCAACAGAGGATGAGAGCCTTCGAGAAGAGAGAAGGCAAGAAACCTGCGAGATCAAGTGAAGAGGATGAAGGTAGCAGTGGCAACAACGACAACGATAGCGACCGCGAAGACAGGAGCAACAGCAGCAGCAGTAAGATCGTCGATATTGAAAGTTACTATGAGGTGGCGGAGACGGAGTTTGAGATGCGTAGACAACCAGGATGGAACCCAGAGATTAGCGCGAAGGAACTTACCGCTCATTTCATGAGTGACAGGTTCTCTGAAGAGGCTATTGACTTCATAGACTCAAGGTCAGACTTATTCAATAGCCCAGATCGTGGAATGCGCACACTCAAGTGGGTGTCGAGCGCGGTCGGTCGCCCCAGGGACTTCCCGATCAAGGCCAAGGAGAAGTTAACCAGGAGTGGAGAGACAGACGTCCGTGTGACTAGCTCACCATATGACCACGATTTGTACATTGTACAGATGAAGGCCATCGACAGTATCCTCCCATTGTTGGACATGGTAACGATC
>NW_012236448.1:0-3069 GCF_000787575.1 Acytostelium subglobosum LB1 | reverse complement strand
ATGATGATGATCATCATCATACTGGCAGTAACAGCATTGGCAATGGCAGTAGTGATAATGGCGCAGTACTACCATATTCTCCCATATTAGACCGGACAAGAGGAACAACAACAACAACAACATCGACAACAACAGCAATGGAGACAGCGTCAGAGACAGCATCAGACAGAGAATGGCCATCATTCATTGTCAACTCGAAGCCTCCGTGCCATTCCTACCTTTCGGGCGTTGCAAACAAAGTTCTGGAAAAACTGGGGAGAACTAAACAAAGTCTGCTCTTGTTTATAACCCAGTATATACAGGATGGTGGTACCTACATATCTTTACAAGATGATATGTTAGGACTTGGCATCAAACAACATAACCTGCATTGCCTTCTCCTGTTTCATTCATATAATAGGACAGAGGAAATATTCAATATTATCAACAATGAAACAATCTTTGGAATCCCTGTCGCATCTTCTCTCCTCAAAAGAATACGCGACTGCTATAATGCTTCGATTGACACGTCGCTATTGCCACTGGACACCAACACTAGTGATATCTTTGGATGTATCTATGATGACCTGGGCACTGGAAGGCTTTATCTCCGACAACGACGGGATGGACTCATTGCGTTGTATTGTACCAATGACATTGTAAATGGCACCATCATAACACAATACTATGCCCAATTCAATATCGATTATACAGTCGGGCGTACCTCTATACCTCTTCACAACATCAAGTCTGTCATCACTGGCACGTACCCTGGTTGTAGCACCGACTCGCTGAAGCCTTATCCGACACAGTTCTGCGGTGTTGGTAACATGGCCAATGTGGGCAAGGCATTCAATTGTTCAGTCACTAGAGGCAAGGATCTGCGTCCTGATATGGGATATTTGATCAAGTCTACAACCATCTTGTTCAATGACTTACAAGTGGCGTACTTCCTTGTGTCGAACAAGATGATCAAAGCACACACCGAGATTGTGTTGTGCACGCCATCATTATAATATATGTTCAATCAATAAAGCGCGATTCATTGATTGGATCACATGTACCATTGCTGAATACCATTCGACGATACCATCCGACACAGAGATTATCATTAAACGTAACGACATGACAGTCACAGGACATATTAATATGTGGTTTACAACCACATCATGAACATCTTGATCCCATCGAGATGTCTATTTATTTATGTTCCGTAGTTTAGTTGGGTGGTGAACACGTTTCGTCACACATCGACCGAATGCTATAAATGATCAGATGAACGATCGTTAAAATAGTCAATCATTGTTGTCCATCCCATCTTTCGTGGATCATTAACTAACTAATTACTAATAATAATCAATCCAAATGCAATTACTTTATCCATTACTATCACTAATAGTTGTCCATGCTATTGTTATCAACGGTCTAGATGATATAAAGGAGTTAAAGTTGGTTCTGATGAAGGACTCTTCTCCACCCAAACCTACAGGAGTCATGACCGAATACTATCACAACAATGAGTGCACTGGAATACCTTTCAGCTCGGTTCTTTCGGAGAAATGCCGTGATGGACTCCCAGCTAATCTACATGAGCAGGGTGGTGGCTTGATAGCCACCTATTCCGATCATTACATCATATATACAAGGAACAAACAAGGCTTCCCGCTTGGTTGCCAGTCCCACGATCGGGACATAGAGGGTGATATCCACACCAGCATCAAGTTCAATTTGTGTATTCAAGGTCCAATCTCTGGTCAGTCATTCCTTGCMCATCCACTATTTGACAAATAAAGCGTGATTCATTTCATTGGTTGGACAAGAGCTTTATTGAATAGCAATAAACAACAAAAATGATGCAATCATCCACATCGAATTATAAGCTGTAATGACAGTTCCAGATCCATTCTGTTGACCATGTACATCATTATTCATCGGCTCATTCTGAAGCATGTTGCCATCATATATATTATTTGTTGGTGGCGCAATTGCTATAAACCTTGAGTGGTAGTTCTAGATTATTAATGAATGAGGAGAGGGTATGAATATGGATGKTGTCTTCTGACCCAGTCTTATCACATTCTTTCCCTTACCATCTTTGAATTATATCCACATTTGGTTGATGTACCACTCTCCAAAGTACTGGTGAGATAGGAACATCTTTGACAAAGATAGTCAGAGCATCTATAGGTTGACATTTGAATGTCCGAACAATTGTACAGGATGAAATCATTGCCAACCTGGTGGCATGATTGGTTGCGATACTTGTTGATATAGTAGTTGTCCGAACAATCACCACTGAGCCATTTGGCATCGATACAGACACCGGCTTGGCCATCAACTGGAAGTGAGTAAGCATCTGCAGACATAGTGTATCTGGTGACCATTGTTGATATATATCCACTCTGTGGATATGGATCGAATGATCTTGAATTGCATGCCTCTAGTGTCTGATTAAAAACAGTAGTTGTGTATGAGGCATTCAATTTGCTGTTGCAATACATTGGAAGTGCGTCGCCCGGTAACTGTTGATCATCAATCTTGATAATGATGCTTGATTCATTACTGGGAATGATCAATTTGCCAAGGGTGTTACACATGGATATATATGTTGTTTTGTAGATTGTTGAGACATCACAATGGTCACCAACATGATAGGTTATTTTGACAGCATCGCGTGAGTTTGCATCAGTGATCCAATCGGACGAGTTATCATCCGACAATGCTTGTGATGGCGATGACGAAATAATAGATATAGTTATATATATTATGAAGACTGGAATAATATTTATCTTTAGTTTCATGGAGGGAGAGGAAGCGATGTTGTTGGTTGGTGATTGATTGTTGTGACAAGATATGAGTGGAGTGATTGACAACATATTTATTCTAATAAGACATGGCGGTTGAAACTAGCAACTCATGGTGAGACAAGTGATTGAACATGCCACCTAGTGTGGATATATTGGGGTGGGGTGATGTGTAGGTTGTCTATTCTATTCTCCTTCCTTTCATCACTCATGCCAAGCCTCTTTCTTGTTCTTGTTTGTTCATGATCGTCCGTTATTTTTCTTGCTCTTCCCGTCATTGGTCGTC
>NW_012236447.1:0-3065 GCF_000787575.1 Acytostelium subglobosum LB1 | reverse complement strand
AAAAAGAATTTTTTATTTTAAATGAAGATATCTCAAGTAGTTAATAAAGATGGTATTATATAATGGTCTGGAATATATCAGAGTGTAGATTTATTGTTATTCATCATTTCAAACTGTTAAAATATTTGTTCCACATCTTGACACAAGCTATTGATTTGACCGTCTTTGGTGCAAGTCTTGATCTTAACTTTGTGCAGATAAGGCCACAAGAAGAAAAGAGTCTCTCAACTGAACTACTTGAGACAGGGATACACAAGTAGTCTCTGGCTAGGAGTGTTAAGATCGGCAAAACTCTACGATACTTCTGATAGAATGGGAATGGATCCACGCATCTAGAATTTTCTTCATCCTCGTCCTTCTCTTCATATATATGTTTCCTCGTTGGATCGGCCTTCTTCTTTTCTTCCTCCTCCTCTTCTCTCTTCATCCTCTCATCCATCTGATTCTTCCAATCCTTACAACATTGTTCATATTGCTGAAACTCCAGCTCCATTGCATTCTTGGCGGCCTGTTGTCCGGTACTTGTAGTTTGATTCGATGGGATATTGATGTCTCCAAAGAGCTTACGMGGGGTAAACTCTGTACTGCTCGAACCTGAAGAGGTTCTACTCGAAGTTTTGTGTACCTCGGCGTATTTCTTCATGTACTCTTCCTTGAACTTGCGCAAGTAAGTCGGGTAGAATGAGCTCCAAGTTGGATCTTCAGCGAAGTAATTGAATCCAATCAGAGGGTGGAGCAAGGCAGACATGTAGTGAATTGAACCATCAAACGTTTCGTAGTATTCTCGCATCTTCGCCAAAGAATATCCAATCTGCCTGTGTAAATGCGGATGCCTGGTGGCGAGTGTCACGTCCTTCTCAAGGTTCTCCAACTTCAGGAATAGAGAATTGAATATTGGAAAACAAATGGCCAAGATTCCAGATGATGCATTCTCCGCATACATGGTACAGAGGTAGAAGTGGTAGAGAATACTCTTGAGCTGTTCAAGATTTCGCCAATCCTCATTGGTAAGCTTGAACTTCAACATCTTCTTCTTGTCCGTGTCATTCATGACAAAGTGGTCGATGACCTCCTTGAGATTGAGAGATGCATTGATCATCTTGTATGTAGTGCAGTGTTTGAGACCGAGTTCGGATATCCGACTAACCGAGACCGAATAAACCGAACCGGACCCTTTTACCAATCCGAAGGAAGTTCAATTATTCGAACCGACCAGCTGTTTTTTTAATCAAAACCGGATCGAATAACCGAGGGTGAGACAGTGCATTTTCACTCTAGTGAACAACACAAGTCTCATTTCTTTGAAACTTAAAATAATAGTATTGATAGAAATGACCAAATGGCTTCCTTTGGACATCTTCTTGATCCTAATGATTATCAACCACAGACAGGCATTGTTAGTAGTGGACTAGTCTTGGTTGGTTCAATATCATGTTTCCATCCAATACTGTACTTCTTTGTAGTCTCTGTTGAAGTTGATGATGTCACCTTGGTGGATGTTGTTGTTGTCTGGGTTGAAGCAGGATGATGAAACAATCAGTTGCAGGATACATGAAGCTCTAATTGGAGACGAGATATCGAGGAAAACAAAAGCCTTTTCGATGAATCAGATCAAAAAATAACATTTTTGTCTTACTGAGTGTACATACTGTACGTATTCATGAGCAGTGTAGTACCGGTTAATCGGTTTTCCGGTCGAATATCGGTTAAAGGCGATATTCGGGTAACCGAGCTCGTTTTCAATCTTGGATCATCCACACGACCGAGTAAGGAATTATTCGAACCGAATGATATTGATATCTCGTTTATTTGAACCGAGTAGTATAATATTCTCGGTCTCAAACACTGATGTAGAGTTCCATCGCACGGCAAAGTCTAGAGTTGGAATCGCTCGGCTTCCAAAGCTCTTTTTGGAAGCCACGACCGCCCTGAAGCGATGAAGCCGTTGAGGTGAAGCATGAATGAACAGGACAATGGATCTTAGCCTCTGGACATAACCACCACTGAATCCATCTCTTGCCAGAATATCCTCCAATTGCTCCGAGCTGACTTCCTCGCCATTCTCCAGTTGGTTGACAATGATTGATTCATTGATCTCATGAGGCTCCATATCGAGATTACTAAGTAGCTCCTTAGCGCACAAGTTGAGCACATGAGCAAAGCATCTTCCACGCTCGGGGTCAACATTAAAGCCAAGCTCGGCTGCTTCCTGGATAAAACTGTTGACTAGAGTATCATTAGCTGTACAATTATCGCCCATGATGCACTTGACTCTTKTTGGCTCAATTCCATAGGTCCCGATGAGCTCCAAGAGTGATGTTGCCATTGTTTTGCCTTTGTGGTCGTCTAGGCTCTCAAGTCCAAGGAGAACAGATGTTAACCTCATCTCTGAGGTAACAAAAGCCGCCTCGACGCCCATGAAGGATAGCTTTGTTTTGGACGTCCAGATATCTACTATTATTGTTATCATTGAGCTCGATGTAATGCTATCTTTGATCTTTGGGAAGAGTATCTCAAATTGCACAACAAATTAATCGTGGAGGTGTCCACGCATACAACTCCTGTGGGAGATTCATCGACTTAGAGTCGAATTCATTTTTGTGCGGCAGGTTTGGCAACTGAGTGTGCGGGCCGCAATGACCAGTTGTATGAGCGATAAGATTATTCTTGCATTTATTTGAATTATTTTGTATTGAGTGTGTTGTTGATGAGATCAAAGTCTGAACAGTGTGTTCCATTTGGCATCGTGATGAACATTGATTACAGATATATATATGGTAATACTCTTCTTCAGTATCCTTCTCTTCTTTGTTACTCTTCCAGAGGCAGTAGATATGTGACCACAACTCTCGTCAACAATGCGACCAGTGTAGTACTTGGAGTCATAGAACACCAGCACATCCATTCCTAAGCAAACGTCATCGTCTTGTGTCAGCTGTATCTTGTTGATTAGCCGCAGTCTCTCAACTCGAACGAGTTCAGTTTCTTCAGACGTACGATACTTCCTATGTTTTTATTTTTTTATTTTGTTTTTTTTTTGATTTTAGACGATGACGCCCTCCCAC
>NW_012236446.1:0-3061 GCF_000787575.1 Acytostelium subglobosum LB1 | reverse complement strand
TAGTGTGATGACAATGTTGATTGGTTGAGTTTGAGGTCAGTTTGTGGGGAGCTCTGGGGACGACTGACAGTGAGCTGAATGGTAAGGTCGGTTTGCCTGGTTTGTATGAACGATATATGCTCTCGTGCTGTTTGATGGGAGTGTGGATGTTTGGATTACTCATCAATGTGTGCTCATTGATTGCATTTTTGATGATTGAAATGAGTCTGATGATCTTCTTTATCTGTCCAGACATGATACTAAGTTCTTTAAGATCGCCCTCTGTGTATTCACAGAACACATCGGCGGTCACTCTATGTTTCCTCAGAGCATCGATTGTTTCTTTGTCAAATTGAGTATAGGCCCATTTGTAGAAGTCTCTGTCTTGCCATTTAGTGAAGGTCCTATAGTCATAGTCAATATCATCTATCTCCTCTAATTTTCGCTTTGCTGCTCCTAACATTATAATTATATTATATATGTGTGTGCAATGTATGTTTTATTTGTATCTGTTCTATCTATCCTATTGATTGGTGCGAGGAGGATATGATCTCAACCCAAACCCAAACAAAGAGATCATATTTAAAAGTGGCTTTTTTGGCGCCCCGTTTCAACATAAAATAGTGTTGTATCGATTTATTTCTAGTCAGTACAACCGTTTTGGTTCGCAAAAAGTTAAAACAACGCACCAACCACACATCCATTACATCTACCATTAATACTCTATCTATCTGTATATATAATATATATATACTTACTCCTCTTTCATATCATGAGTACACGAACTATATTTACGCAGGGTGATCTTGATCGGCTATATGATATATATATATCCAATCCTTCATCAACCCCATTATTTATGCTACAACAATTATATAACAACACAATAATACAGAACAAAAGGAAACCTACCGTTTATAAGTATATTAAAATCATCCAGAGTGATCCATCAACCAGACCAACACTGAAGATCCGAGGAAGAGTCAAAGATATATATGAACACGATGAAGTACCACACCAGGATTCTATTAACAGCGATAATGATGGTACAGACACAGACGCAGAACAATATAATAATACTCTCCTCTCCGACTCTGACGACACTTATGACGAAAGCGATGACAGTGGCGACACTGATTTTGTCGATTTCAATGTTGACGACAATACAAACACCGATCATTGCAATAGTGAACAGATTCTCGAGGATCTCCGCAATAAGGACAGGAGGCAAAATCGCAAACAAGAGTTTGAAAACATGATTGACACTATTATAAGAAGATATGTGCCAATAAATAAACGACCGCCTAACCTAAGTAAGACCTAATAACTTGGTGTTGCTTGTATCATATCTCTTCTATTCCAATATCTTTATATTCTAATAAGTACACTCTCTCGGATTGTCTCTAATCACCTAATCATCAATGCAAGTTTAATGTCCTTTGACTGAACGGTGACCCTCTTCGCATGGATAGCACAGCAATTAATGTCTTAATAAAACGAGAGAGGTGGTGATGGTATTAGTATTGGTAATTGGTAGGTGTAATAAGAACCTGGTACTATCTCACCTTCAAAAAACGAAACGAGATATGCTTCTGATGCTGTTTGTAGTGCTGCCATTGCTGATGCTTGAATACGAAGGTCAGTCGCGTGCTCACTGACGATCTTTCTTACCAATCTCTGGAAAGATTTCTTTGGAATAAGGAGGTCTGCCGATCTCTGGTATCGCCTGATCTCATTGATAGCTAGATTGCGTCTACGTCCACGACGGGGCGCCACGGGCTGCTTCTTTTGCTTCTTTCCACCAGACTGTACAAAAGCGGTATTCGGATTAAAGAGCTGTCTAGGTACTTTGCCACCTGTTCTTGGTGTATTAACCCTCTTGGCAATCGCATTCGCGGTTAGTTTTGTTGCTCTTGCTTTTGACATTACTCGCTATATATCTATATTATCTATCTATATGTTATTATATCCATGTATATTAACAATCAATGATAGGTACGCCCAGTTCGTTGTTCTAATCAAAAACTCCCCCAATGCATGAAGCGCTCACAAAATAAAATCGATTTTCGATATTCAAGTTGAAACGCAAGGTGGTGTGGTGTTTGACTTGCGAGAGAGAGCGAGAGGTCACCATATTTATATATCCAACAAACATCAAACATCAAAACACTCCACCAATATTCATCAGCCAACAAATACAATCACAATACACAGATAAATAACCACTCGACTGATAGATATACAATATATATATAACAGTATGAAAACACGTGTTTCATCCGTTCTTCCTCTGCACGAACAATCAATCATAACAGTGACGCAAATGGCGCGCTACCCCCCAGATGCTCTGTTTATGTGGTACAGGGAGCAACCAACTATATCACTTAGTAAAGGTCAGACTTGGGGATCCATGTTGCAAGATCTCGTCAAGAGTGTTACCTGGACACGATACGCCTCCATCAGTCTTGTCTATTGTGAGCACCCGAAGATAACAGACTATGATAGTTACCTCATGTACCGCGATCAATATTTGGATAAGATGGCCATGATAGAGGGTCTCAGGCTTGCAGTGGCCGGTAGCGCGAGGAGACCGAACGCACTATATGCCGACCCTGTCGAGGAATTGTGTCGGKTCAACTATCTCTTKTGCGACATTGAGGTTAAACAAATCGACAACATCATTGAAAGGTTGCATAGCGAATTCACGATCAAAGACGACAACGAATACGACGACAACGATGACAACGACAACGATGACAACGACAAAGATGATGACGGATGCGTCACTATCAACATGTTGGACACCTATAACCGTTATCCCCGGGGTCATTGGTAGATGGAGATTGGTCCAGCACCTCTCTACACTCTACACCCTGCGCCCATCGCCCAGCCATCGTCTGTACTTATCTAATACCCAATAAACAACAGTAATCAGTATCTATCACCAGACAGAAGCAAGTCAAGTTGGTTAATGATGTTTATTGGGTATTAAATAAGTATGGTTGTCCAGCCATGTTGCCAGTGACTGTCCGTTTGTCGTGCAGCCCTCACTTCACTCAGCCCAGTCTAAGAGAGGGGGAAT
>NW_012236445.1:0-2782 GCF_000787575.1 Acytostelium subglobosum LB1 | reverse complement strand
TGACCACGATTTGTACATTGTACAGATGAAGGCCATCGACAGTATCCTCCCATTGTTGGACATGGTAACGATCTATGGATGAGCCATAGCGAACTCGAGCCTTTGATCTGCGTTTACTTGCTTTAGATCGTGCTTCCTGCTTAAACTGCGATAGGTGAGACCTTCCTTTGCAGCGATACGAGATATTTGAGCCGTTGATATCTCTGTATCGTATCCAATGCTCCGTAAGTTCAGGTGAATAGTTATTAACCTTGATCTGTAACTGAACTATTCATTAATTAGGTTAATATTCAGGTGTATCTATTACAATTCACTGAAGTGACAGTTCAGTTATTTATCTTGGTAGTATAGGTCAGATAATATCTATATTACAATGAATAATTGTGTATTCCACGACTCATCACGGGAAGACTACACCCTCGTCGAATATAAATGTTTTTTTTAATTCTTACTTGTATCATTCAATCAAAAAAAAAAATAATATCTATAACTTTGTTTGAATAAATGTCAACAACSTCCATTTCTCAAACATCCAAAACTCCAAAAAAAAGAGATAACAAATATGACTCAAGCTTTTGGGATCATTTCACATTAGACCGTGTCGCAGCACTCGCTAAATGCCACTACTGCCCTCATAGCGAGGAGTACGACTCTAACAAGTCTGGCAGATCAACCAGCAACGGGTGGAGACACTTAGATATACGTATGTTACGAACTGTTTGAAAGTTACCAAGATTCATTGTCTAACATCCTGTTCAGATCACCGAAGTGAGACTAAAGGTCTTATTGATTGGGACAATGTTGACAGAGTCATTTGTGAGAAGAATGAAAAGAAGAAGCAGAAGTTATCGAATGCCCAGAATGCAATAGCAACATTCAATCAAACAGACTATGAGTATGTATCAATCGATTGCTAGCATTACCTACTTAATTGTCGACACTGAAACCAACTAACATAACAATTTAATAATAATGAACTCTATGATAGACATTACCTGATGACTATGATCATTGCTTGCAACCTAGCCTTCTCATTCGTCGAGAAACCCAGCTTCCAAATGTATACTGCCTTGTATACTCCTTTGGCAACGTTGCCATCGCCAGACACGGTCAGAGTCCGACTCACCAGCATGTTTGGAGCAGCGGTTAGCAAGTTGATCAATCACTTCAAATCGAACAATTCATTGCTCTCGTTCTGTCTTGATGGCTGGACATCTCGTAATTGTCTTGGATTCATTGGTATCACGTGTCATTGGATTGATGCTACATTCAAGCCCAGGAATGTGCTCCTTACGATGACCAAGATTGATATTACAACCTCTGATGGCAAACACTCTGGTATGTAACACAATAACAGAAACAAAGCACAGCGAACCGCAACAACAACACACTCCTGTTGCAATCATCATCGGGCAACAAGTGCACTCTCCACTGGAGAGATACAATGAGCAGAGGTAGAATATGTTACTAACTTTTCATTCACCCAAGGCCTCAACATTGCAGATGCATTCTATAGGACACTACAGAGGTACTGCATCACTGACAGATGCCTTGCTACCATTAGTGACAATGCCAGTAACAACTTCACCTTCTCCAAGTCCTTGAAAGAGATATTGGATGCCCGCAAGCTCCCCTACAAAGGCTTGGAGTCCCACATTGGATGCACCGCCCACATCGTCAACCTTGTTGTCCAGGAGTTCATCAAAGGTTTGGAGGCATGCACTGTTCTTTCCAAGCTGCATGGCATCGCTGTTGCAATCAGAGGTTCACCCCAGAGAAGAGAGAGCTACAAGTTGTAAGTTCATGCGTGGATCATTCACTCACTTACACAGCATTGCTAACTTGATTAATGCAGTGACTATATTCCTTTTGGAAACAAAGACAGGATCAAGCTACCCAAGATGATAGTTGTAACACGATGGAACAGTCAGTACTTGGTCCTTGAAAGAGCATTGGCGATTCGCGCAACCCTCGAGAGGGTCTTCACTCAAAAGGAATACGCTGAGTACGCTCTTGGCAAGGATGAATGGGAACTTGCGCGCACCCTCTTTGAGGTCTTGCAGCCATTCTATAGAGTCACGTTGGAAGTGTCACATGCCAATGCCAACCTCTCGATCGCCTATCCTATGTTTGAGTACATGTTCAATCATCTTGAGGCCATGCAATCAAAGAAGAAGGCCAACAAGTATCCAGAAATTGTCAAGAAGGCAGCTGATCCTGCCCTCACTATCTTGAAGGTATGTGTATCAAGTGAGCTATGCAATGCAGGTGGCGAAGTTTATCAGCAGCATGTTTAACCAAGATACTCTTCAACAGAAATATTACAAGAACAGTGATGAGGTACCTGACCTCTATTATTTATCAACAGCGCTCAATCCTACGTTCAAGTTGGTCTTCTTTAATGACTGGGGAGTGTATCTTGAGAAGGCCAAGACGGTGCTGACCGACACCTTTGAGAGGTATCATCGCAAGAACCCAATCGTTCAGCCACAGGAAGAACTTCTTGATCAGCAAATCAACGTTGTTTGGTCTGATGTAATGCAAGAGAAGGTAATTAAGTTGTCCGAGCGGACCCAGCACAAAGTGTGTAGTGGCAACACGATCACTAACACCTTGATCGTACCATTAGATTAAGACTCAGCCCCAGACAGAGCTATCATTGTACTTGGGATCTCCAATCGAGAAACCAACTGTCAACATATACTTATGGTGGAAGAATCATGCAAACGAGTACCCTATACTTTCAGCCATGGCCAGAGACCATCTTTCCATCAGATGTTCG
>NW_012236444.1:0-2774 GCF_000787575.1 Acytostelium subglobosum LB1 | reverse complement strand
CTCCACCAGCTCCAACAATGACGTCCGCCACTGCACCTTCAGCTCGGCCAGACGTCCCAGCGGCAGTTCCTGCGGCGACAGCTACTCCATCCACTGTGGCGACAGCAGCAGCTCCCCCAGCAGGCAAGACTGCGGTGGCCCGTCCACCGCCGAGCGTCGCGCCTGTACCCAGTGTTGTCCTCGTCGGCGACGCTGAGACACTGCCGCCGGACCCAACCACCATCGTTGACGATGACGACGAAGACGACGACACATCGGCGCGACACACTACATCCACCAAGGAGGGCGATGCGATTGCTGCTCTCATCTTCGAGAGTTACCCGGATAGATTCACCGACAAGCTGCCCAAGGATGCGTGTAGAGACAGAGGAATGTACAACATGACCATCGAGTTGTTGCCTGGGTCTAAGCCCGTCAATAGGTCGTTCAAGAACTCCAATGAAGTTACAGCCGAGTTGGAGGTCGAGGCAGACATTCTGCTCGACACGGACGTCATCGAGAAGGCACCGCCTGGCAACGAGTGGTGCTCCCCTGCTTTCTTTGTCAGGAGCAAGGGCAAGAAACGTCTTGTCGTCGACTTCTCCGCGTTGAACAAGTGCACGCGCGAGTATCCCGTCCCCATGAAGACCGTCGACGAAGTGCTCGCCAAGGTTGGTCGATCAAAGATATTCAGCGTTATCGATCTCAAGAGTGGTTTCCATCATGTGCTACTCTCCAAGGAGTCACGCCAGTACACTCAGTTCAAGATTGGCAATGAGTTGTACGTGTTCAAGAGATGCGCTTTCGGYCTGCGCAACAGTCCAGCATTCTTCAACAGGTGGATCAATCACGTCTTCGCGCCGCTTATCAAAGCAGGCATACTCGAACTCTATGTCGACGATGTGATCGTCCATTCCAAGGACCTCAACGACCACCACAAGCATCTCAAGATGACATTCGATCTGCTACGCAAGCACGGTGTCTATCTGAACGACAAGAAACCACAGTTGTGYAAGACATCCGTCGTCTATGGCGGTCACATACTCTCTGGCGAGGGCATCAAGAAGTTGCACAGCAACGTCCAGGCTATCATGGAGATGCCCATCCCGTCCACAGTCAGAGAACTCAGAGCATTCCTTGGCGCATGTCAACACTACGCCAAGTTCCTCGATGGATGCAAGGATGCGTTCGCGCGTCTCACGAGTCTAGTCTCCAACAAGTTCACCAGACTCAAGCTGTCCGAGGAGCATCGGAAAGACTTCCAAACCATCCGCACTGCGTTGTGCAGCGACACATGTCTGATTGTGCCGCGCAAGGAAGTCCCTCTGAGGGTATACACGGACGCGAGCGACTTTGGTACAGGTTTACTGATCGCTCAAGAGGACGCCAACGCGAATCTCAGACCGGTGCTGTTCGACAGCAAGAAGTTCAACCCGGCCCAGAGAGCCTACGACACACGTGATCGTGAACTACTCGGTTTGATCAACTGCCTTAAGAAGTATCAACACTTGCTGAGGGACAAGCCATTCATCTGGTACACCGACCACAAGAACCTGTTGTACGAGGCCAACCTGGAGTCGCGTCCGGCCCGTGTCCAACGTTGGTACGAGATCATCTCCAACTTCTCTTTCGCCACTCAATACATCGAAGGAAAGTCCAACTGCATGAGCGACTACCTCTCACGCACGCCAAGGTTCTGGAACCCTTGGGACGACGACTTTATTGTCACCGTCAAACAGTCGTGCGCCGATCTCAAGAACGTGCCCAAACACGTCAAGAAGTGGTTTGACAAGCTCAAGACCAGAGGTGACGTCGTCTGCCACGACGGCCTCTACTTCTTCGTTGATGGTGAGAAGGTCAGGATGGTCATCATCGACCCTGAACACATCGCAAGAGTGCTCAAGGATACACATGGTCTCGAACATATAGGAATCAACAGACTCTTCGACAAAGTCTCATCATTGTACATTTGGCATGGTATGTCCAAGTCAGTCACCGACTACATCGCCAAGTGTGTCACTTGTCAGAAGAACACTATCAAGTCGGTCAAGGACGGATTCCTCAACTCTCTTCCCATCCCAGATCGTCCGTTCTCGCAATGGTCGATCGACTTCATGTCACCTGGCGTGGCCGCTGACGGCCACGACAACTTACTCGTCGTAGTGTGTAGGTACTCCAAGATGGTCAAGATCATCCCCTGCCACTTGACAGTTGATGCAGAGACTTCTGCCAAGCTGCTCGTCGACAAGGTCGTCTCAGTCTGGGGCGCGCCGACGGACATTGTCTCTGACCAGGACGCTCGCTTCACCAGCGACGTGTGGACTCACATCATGAAGACCATTGGAGCCGGCTCAAGCATGACGCAGCCCGGACGCGCAAATGGAGACGGTCAGACAGAACGCCTTAATAGAGCTATCCTCGAGACTATCAGGAAGATGGTCGCTGACAAGCGCGATTGGCCAGCATGGATCCCTATGATCGAGTCCGCCATCAACAACAACGTCAACTCGTCGACTGGTTTCACCCCAAGTCAAATTGTTTTTGGTTTTGAACCACGCATGCCTTGGAACGCCGGTCAAGTCACTTTCAAAGACTACAAGGTCTGCCAAGACATGTATCGCAAGATGGCCGCTTCCAACATGTTGGACGCGCAGATCAGACAAGCCATCCAGCACGACAAAGGTAGACGTGACGTGATGCCATACAAGGTAGGCGACATTGTGCTTGTTAAGCGCAGCGCCTTCGACAGTTCCAAGCCTGGTGGCGACGCTGCAGACATCGCCAAACTTCAGTCA
>NW_012236443.1:0-2747 GCF_000787575.1 Acytostelium subglobosum LB1 | reverse complement strand
TGAAATCGATGAGTTTCACCATAATAATTTTTGACTTGGTGAAATATATTTTTGATTGATCGATTGAAAAATATTTATGTTTTAAAAAATTGAAAACTATATTTTATAATAGTTATTTTTGTAATTAGATTACGCTATTTAAGGAAAATTCTTAAATCAGTAATTTTAAAATATAAAAAATACTCAAAAGTGGTTACCGGTAGATGATTTCTAGATTTAATATCTTCTTCAAATTTAAGTTATTCCAAATGAATTTCATATATGTTATAGTACTGTATTTTATGTATAAGAAATATTTATTTTAGATTTTTAGAATGAAATTTAGTTATATTTATCATGAGAGGAAAAAGTGATTTTCAAATGAATGACCAGGTCAATCAAGTATATTTGATGATATTTTTTATGTTAAAAATTTTTCGGATTTATCTTTAGACTATGATAAAACTACTATAAACTAGTATTTAAATCTATTAAATCAATTACAATTAAAAATCCGAAAAAAAATAGACAATATATCACACTTTAAAATCGATGAGTTTCACCATAATAATTTTTGACTTGGTGAAATTTTTTTGTTTGATCTTTTGAAAATTGTTTATGTTTTAAAATATTTATAAATATATTTTATTAAAGTTATTTTTGTAACTAGATTACGCTATTGAAGGGAAATGCTTAAATCAGTAATTTTAAAATATAAAAAAATAGTAAAAAGTTGTTACCTGTGTATGATTTCTAGATTTAATATCTTCTTCAAATTTAAGTTCCTGATAATGAAATTAATATATGTTATAGTAATTTATTTATTGTACAAGATATATTTATTTTGAATTTTTAGAATGAAATTTAGTTATATATTTCATACATTAAAATCGATGAGTTTCACCATAATAATTTTTGACTTGGTGAAATATTTTTGTTTGATCGATTGGAAAATATTTATGTTTTAAAAAATTGAAAACTATATTTTATTGTAGTTATTTTTGTTACTAGATTACGCTATTTAAGGGAAATGCTTAAATCAGTAATTTTAAAATATAAAAAAATACCAAAAAGTTGTTACCGGTCAATGATTTCTAGATTTAATATCTTCTTCAAATTTAAGTTCATGATAGTTAAATTAATATATGTTATATTTCTGTATTTTATGTATAAGAAATATTTATTTCAGATTTATATAGTGAAATTTAGTTATATATTTCAATGATGAGAAAGTGATTTTCAAATGATTGACCAGGTCAATCAAACATATTGTTTGATATTTTTTATGTTAATAAATTTTCGGATTTCTCTTTAGACAATGATAATACTACTAGAAACTAGTATGTGAATGTATTAAATTGATTGCAATTAGAAATCCGAAAAAATTTAGACAATATATCACTTGTTGAAATCGATGAGTTTCACCATAGTAATTTTTGACTTGGTGAAATATTTTTGTTTGATAGATTGAAAATTTTTTGTATTTTAAAAAATTGAAAACTATATTTTATTATAGTTATTTTTGTAGTTAGATTACGCTATTTAAGGGAAATGCTTAAATCAGTAATTTTAAAATATAAAAAAATATTCAAAAGTTGTTACCGGTCAATGATTTATAGATTTAATATCTTCTTTAAATTTAAGTTCATGATAGTTAGATTCATATATGTTATAGTACTGTATTTTATGTATAAGATATATTTATTTCAGATTTTTATAAGGAAGTTTAGTTATATTTATCATGAGAAGAAAATAGATTTTCAAATGATTGACCAGGTCAATCAAACATATTTATTGATATTTTTTATGTTAATAATTTTTCGGATTTCTCTCTAGACAATGATAATACTATTCAAAACTAGTATGTGAATCTATTTAATTGATTAAAATTAGAAATCCGAAAATATTTAAACAAAATTTTATAACTTTAAATCGATGACTGTCACCATAGTAATTTTTGACTTTGTGAAATATTTTTGATTGATCGATTGAAAAAATATTTATGTTTTAAAAAATTGAAAACTATATTTTATTAAAGTTATTTTTGTAACTATATTACGCTATTGAAGGAAAATGCTTAAATCAGTAATTTTAAAATATAAAAAAAATAGTAAAAATTTGTTACCTGTCGATGATTTCTAGATTTAATATATTCTTCAGATTTCAGTTCCTGATAATGAAATTAATATATGTTATAGTTATTTATTTATTATACAAGATATATTTATTTCGAATTTTTAGAATGAAATTTAGTTATATATTTCATACATTGAAATCGATGAGTTTCACCATATTAATTTTTGACTTTGTGAAATTTTTTTTATTTTTATTTTTAGAACAGGAATTATTAATTTTATTTTTTTGTTATATAAAATTTCATTCAAAAAATTTCAATAAATTAATTATGGTATAAAACGATAATTAGAGCATAAATTAATTTTTTCAGAATTATATAATTTTGAAAATTTTGGGTAGAGAGGTAGGTTGAGAATAAACATTAGGTGATGATTATAAAAATATATTTTGATTGAAAATTTGGGTAGAGAAAATCAATAAAATTACAGAAGGTAGAGAAGGTAGAGAACTACCATTATATATTTTATCAGAATTTTGGGTCGAGGGTTGAGAGGGTAGGGTAAGGGTAGGGTAAGGGTAGGGTAGGGTAAGGGTAGGGTAAGGGTARGGGTAGGGTAAGGGTARGGGTAGGGTAAGGGTAGGGTAGGGTAAGGGTAGGGTAAGGGTARGGGTAGGGTAGGGTAGGGTAAGGG
>NW_012236442.1:0-2730 GCF_000787575.1 Acytostelium subglobosum LB1 | reverse complement strand
GTTTAACCAAGATACTCTTCAACAGAAATATTACAAGAACAGTGATGAGGTACCTGACCTCTATTATTTATCAACAGCGCTCAATCCTACGTTCAAGTTGGTCTTCTTTAATGACTGGGGAGTGTATCTTGAGAAGGCCAAGACGGTGCTGACCGACACCTTTGAGAGGTATCATCGCAAGAACCCAATCGTTCAGCCACAGGAAGAACTTCTTGATCAGCAAATCAACGTTGTTTGGTCTGATGTAATGCAAGAGAAGGTAATTAAGTTGTCCGAGCGGACCCAGCACAAAGTGTGTAGTGGCAACACGATCACTAACACCTTGATCGTACCATTAGATTAAGACTCAGCCCCAGACAGAGCTATCATTGTACTTGGGATCTCCAATCGAGAAACCAACTGTCAACATATACTTATGGTGGAAGAATCATGCAAACGAGTACCCTATACTTTCAGCCATGGCCAGAGACCATCTTGCCATCAGATGTTCGAGTACATTCCTCGAAACAGAGTTTAGTGATGGACCAGATATAGTGACCCCAAACAGGAGCTCAATGGCTTCAGAGACAGTGGACCAGATCATGACATTGCGTTCAATCAACTCACTTCAGCTGGATATCCAATAACCATCATTCAATCAATCTAACAACAACAACAACCATCATTCAATCAATCCAACAATCCAACAATATCAACCAAACAAATAATCCCACAACAACATAATTAATTAATCAATCAATCATTTAAAGATAATAAAGGTCAGGTTTATCTTTGATCTACAAACACCTGTTCAGTTCACTGAACTGATCTATTATACCTGTTGTATTGATGCACTCATTAGGATGTTTATCTTTATATTACCTAAGATCAACCTTAGGTGCGATCTATCGGAGCATTGACGATGACGTTTGCTTAGGAATGGTTGTGCTGGTGTTCTATGACTCCAAGTACTACACTGGTCGCATTGTTGACGAGAGTTGTGGTCACATATCTACTGCCTCTGGAAGAGTAACAAAGAAGAGAAGGATACTGAAGAAGAGTATTACCATATATATATCTGTAATCAATGTTCATCACGATGCCAAATGGAACACACTGTTCAGACTTTGATCTCATCAACAACACACTCAATACAAAATAATTCAAATAAATGCAAGAATAATCTTATCGCTCATACAACTGGTCATTGCGGCCCGCACACTCAGTTGCCAAACCTGCCGCACAAAAATGAATTCGACTCTAAGTCGATGAATCTCCCACAGGAGTTGTATGCGTGGACACCTCCACGATTAATTTGTTGTGTGACCTCGACGATAGCATGACCGACATACGTAAGAACTGGTTCGTGTGTTTGCCACTGATCCAATATGCCATCAATAACACACTGTCAACGTCTACTGGTATGACGCCTTACCGTATCATGTTTAACAGAGATGCCGAACCACTGACTGTTTCAACTTCGGATACAACACCGAAAACTGTATCTGTACATTTGAATGAATGGAACAAAACAATGAAGATTGTGCGTGATCACCTTCTGTTGGCAAGTAAAAACATGAAGAAGTATTATGACACAAGGAAGAGGCCGACGAACATTCACCCTGGAGATTATGTGTTCCGTCGTTTGCACGACCACGAACGTTCAAAGAAGTTGGACGCGGTCTACACTGGCACATATTTGGTTGTTAGAGTAAACAACAACAACATCACCTTCCTTGATGACACTGTCGATCCAGCGATCGAGAAGACTGTACATGCTGCTCTACTCAAAATGGCTGTTCCAAGATCACTGAATGATCTTGAAGATGAACAAGATGAGGACAATGTCGATCAAATGAACGAATCTGACGACGACACAGAGAACGAGAATGATGATGCTGATGATCATGATCACACATCAAACACTGACGAACCGATTGGATCACCGGACCAATCACCTCCAAGTTCACCGGAATCAACTTTGGAGTACAAGGATGAAGATAACCATGACGTTGTCGTTGGTCCTAAAGAGAAGGAGAAGAAGAAGGATGAACCACTGAGAATTCCATCCAAGGTCAAGAGACTACAACTGTACAAAACTGCTGTCGAGTATATTGAAAACAAGGTGCCATACTGGAAACACCTGGACAATCTCATAAAGTACGAGGAATCCGCTGAGTATTCTGACCGTGCCAATACTGTGGCCTCAACGCTGATTCAGAAGATACAGTATGTTTCATAAGTTATGGCCACCCCCTGTTCAAACAGGTACGAGTTTGATATCTCCTACAAATATGGTTCAAGATTCTTATTCACTTCCAAATATAGTAGTCCACTTTTGCTCAAAAATTTCCATTTATGAATATTTTTCCAAAAATGGAATTAATATATCTTTATCATTCAAACGATATTTTTGTTAAAGTAATGAACATGTCCATTATTTATGCAATAGTAAAGAATGAATGAGTTCAAACATCAAACACTTTGTTGGAAGAGATAGAATATTATTTATGTACATTACAATTAATCATGTCATTAACAGATGAAGAGAGAGCTAAAATCGTGAGAGCCAGAAGGAGAGGATATTCAAAGAAATTAATATCAAAGATGTACAATATTTCCCGATCAACTGTGAGCAGGACTATTNNACGACACAGCGAGCGAGGAGACTTCAAGGACCGTCTCAAATCGGGACGCCCTTCAAGTTTTCAGAAGACTTAGAAGAGGATCATCAAGCTTTGGTTCAGAAGA
>NW_012236441.1:0-2728 GCF_000787575.1 Acytostelium subglobosum LB1 | reverse complement strand
AACTTTGTTATTATTGTTGCCCTAGTACTTTACTATAGAGAGAATACCTTTTGATGTTAATTCCTTTTTTTTTTCGAGAGTGCTGGCGATGATCGAACAGGCGACGAGAGTGCAGTCGATGATTGAGCAGGCGGCGACGATGCCTGAGCATGGGCAGAGGTTGATATGGACAATAGACCACTGATGGCATCATTGTCGTCGTCTTGCATGAAGTTGTCTTGGGTCACAGCTCCACTGTCATCGTAGTCATCTTGGAATCCACCTCCGCCATAATTGTGGTCATCGACCTGGTCATCAACCTGGTCATGATCACTGTTAGCATCGTCTGAGGACATTGTTCCTTCATCAGACTCTGTGCTGGCGTCCCAGAATGAATCGTCGTCGTCATCGGTCGTCATTCACCCTTGTTGGTCGACCAGCAGGAAYGGGAGAAGGAATGGGCGATGATGGAGGAGAGGGAGCAGGAGCAGGCATTTGTGGAGCATTCACACGAGCATTCGATCTAGTAGTTGGAGGAGCCGCACCTCGACGCCTTGATGCATAGGCAACCTTTGTACGTTCTGAACAGTTAGGTAATGTAACTCGAGCAGTGGTTCTGAAGCGCACAAAGATATTCTCTAACTCATCCTCATCATCGAATGAATGACCTCGGAAGCACTCTTTGAAGATAGAAGCACCAAGATGTCGCCGCTGGAGGTCTGGACGCTTGTAGTAACCACTACAATAGACGTACAACCTGGTTGCCCGTTCCAGGATCTGCCGGCATATGTTGATGTTGTTTGAGGAACCAATCTTTGAGGCCTTGTTGATTCGATGTGAGCCTGTACGTAGGTGTCAGTCTTTATTCAACCAGTACCAGTGACATCTAACTAACGAACTTACACTCAATAGCAAAGTTGGCAAACCTGTCCAAGTTGGAATATTTCTCCAAGAAGTACCCAATGTGGTACACCAAGACGTGCATGTATGATGATACATAGGTCTTTGGATAGAGGCTGACAAAGTTCTTGCCAAAGACCTTGGCATACTCCAACCATTCTTGTTCTGTCACCTTGCTCTTCCTCTTGACACACATACCGAGCAATGTGTAGCACTGATCCCACAAGAGCTTAACCTGTTGAATGTGTCCATTGGTTAGTGTATGTTCAATCAATCAATCAATCAGTCATTCATTCAATCCAATCAACCACTTACCTTGTCGGCGTATTCGTCTCCTTCATTACAGTACCTCTTGTAGATTGCCAACAGGCCATCCTTCTTGTTTAGGATCTTCAGACACTGCTCGTAGTTGAGCCGCGACCCGGCAAAGGTGGTGAGTATGTCCTCATTCGGCTGCATTTGTCTCATTGTGATGCCAATCGATTTGAAGTGATTGAGCACCTCTCTGCCAAAGCGAGGATCATTGACAGACAGCAAGAGCATCTTGGTCATAAGCTTCACTTGACTCATCAGCAAATGTAGCGTGTCTGGCAGGATGAGGGTCATCCTCATGAACTTGAAGATTGGATCATGCTGTTAGGTATGACATGTCAGTTACTTGTTCAAACAGATGGTGATTGATCCAATGTACTTACTCGACAACCTTCATTATTGCCTGGGTCTGACGATGCATGCATCTGAGACACATCTCTTAGGTCATGTCCGTCAAAATTGAAGTCGGCCAAATCATGCTTCGTCACAGAGCACCAACAGCATCTGTAGGTCGAGTTGGTCTTGTAGCATGCGTAGATACCCATGATGCAGATTAAGCATGCCATGTCAACGACAATCACTGGATAGATGGTAACAGTGCTGTTGGGCGAGTAGGATGGTGTGAAGTCAAACGAGTCGACACGACGGTTCATCAATGTCTTGAGCTCATTACAGAACTCACTTAGGCTGCTCCTCATCTGGTCGTAGTCCTCCTTCCCTTCATACACTAGGAACTGTAGATTGTCAAACGGCGAGCGTAGCCTCCTCTTCCTCTTTGATTCATACATCAACTGGATTGTTCCAATGACGACAGACATGGTCTTGGACAGCGCGCATCCATCAAATGATATCTTGAGGTACAGCTTCTCACCTGGTCTCAGATTTGGCCTCTCCTTGTCCAACGCTTTATCAATCAATGACCTGAGAGTAGCATAAGATGCCTTCCGGCTCTCCTTGTCGAACATACAGATATGCCTAATTGTCTCTGGTGGTATGTGAACAAGGTCAGCAATCAGATCAACTTTCATGAATGTATGTTGTTGCCAATGATACTCACCAGTTTGTATTTGCTTGACCTTAGATAGACTGTACTTCTTGGAGAGTTTGAACGTCTTCCTCAGCCTCATCCACATGGCGTCTGGTATCTGCAACTCATCCTTGAGTTGCGACAAGTCGGTGAGTGGCACATAGGTCTGGTCCATCTCGTTGGCTGATTGGACTTCAATGCATCTCACACATGTAGGTGGACACTTGTGAAGGTCTGTCACTCGCTCATGTTGCGACAGATTGCTGCTCTCGAAGCTGGTCTTCTTGGAATCACATGTCTCATGCCTGCACGCTTTGTAACCAACTGGAATTGGAACTGGGCCAGCTGGAGGAGGTCTCTTGGATACGCACAACACGCACTCGCCTGTGGTACACTCTGTCTGATGATGCTTTCGGTAATGTTTGGAACGTGCTTGAGTGCTGGCGTATGTACGACCACAACTGATATGCTGACATGTAACTTGCACCATTATATATATATATATATATA
>NW_012236440.1:0-2723 GCF_000787575.1 Acytostelium subglobosum LB1 | reverse complement strand
ACTGCCACCTTTCCTAGTGGATTTGTTATCGTTGGATACATTGTTGTAGTTGTTGTTGTTGTTGTTGTAGTTGTTGTTGTTGTGCTTATTAGCTGCTGCATTACCACTAGGATTGGTGGATTTGTTGTTGGATTGCTTCTTGTTTGAACGGTGTATCTTTGCAAGGCTTTCCATTTGTTGGGTGACTTTGAGTCTTTCTTTGAGAATGTCAACTACTGACTCGTTAATGAGGGAGACACCTTCCTTCTTGTTGACAGGGAACATGTCAGTCAAGGAAGGATTGATATTCGCTGCTACCTTGCTCAGACGAATCTGATGGATGGTGGCCGAAAGGTGTCCTATTAGACGAATAGTAGCCTGGATCTCTCTGAGCGACTCAAGAGGGATACCCGCCTCTAAAAACCTTTGCACAAAGCCAAATAAAGGACGAAGTGCATCGGCAGCTCTAAGTTGGAGAAGACGCAATGTCTTGTCCTCCTTCTTAACTCCCTCGCTAATGTTAACACCTGCCAGCTTCTCCAGCTTAGGGCAATCTAATTTGAAGGAAGCTGGGAATTCATTGATCAAAAGATCTTTGACTTCTACCTTACTCAAGAGTCCATCCTCTGAGTAATTTTTTATATTTCACACAGGAGCATATACACTCCTGGCTTCTCGATTTATTGCATTTGCATTTTCGATATGTTTTCACTTCGACCCTAGGGCATTTTTGTGGGGAGTGATAGTTGGTGTTGTCTTGTGATTTCGCACTTTCGAATTTGGACTCCAACTTGAGGTCTAGTTCGGGTCAGGGAAGCTTGACTTTCAAAGTAAGTGCTGCAGTTTACCGTCATGCCAAGGACTTTCCTCTGAGTAAAAGGTTTCAGGATAGGGGAGTTGCTCAAAGAATTCATCAAATGGTTCGGAAATAGGAAGGTCTGCAGCGACATGTCCTTCTTCTTCATTATCTGAATCGTCATCTTCGAGTCGCCTAATTGGTTGTGCAGGGACATTAGGCTGTTGTTGAATTAGTGCGGCCAAGGGGTTGGCGGCTTCAACTGGGTTTACAACTGGTTGTTGTACTTGTTGCGCGGCTGGATTTGCAGGTTGATGTGGCTGCGCGTTTGGCTGGACTACTACTTGGACTGGTTGAACTGGCTGAACTTGTTGGATCTGCTGAGGCGTTGGCTGGACTGGCTGGGGTGGCTGGACTTGGTCTTGTTGAACTGGGGGCGGCACTTGTTGAACTGGAGGGACCAGTTGCTCGTTTGGGATCTGTTGAACATGAGCGGCGTCCTTAAGGAGAGGTGGGTCAACCACCTCAAGTACTGGTCTTGCTAGGGGGGAACGGTACTGACCAACATGGATCTCTTCAAGGTCTTGGATAAACGGCCTGTTTTGGTTGAGTGGTGGGAGATCCTCGTACTGGAATTCAGGATGTCTGGTAGGTACAGGTATCCTTCTGGAAGGATGTTGGGGGATTAATGATTTCTTCATTTGATATTCTGATAATTGCTAATGATAATTGATAGAGATAATTAGATTGTTGATATAATTATTTATAGTTATAAAATAGGTGTGTTGAGTATATATAGATTAAAGTTATAATAAGTGAAGTTGACTGTGGATAGGTAGAGTCTATAACTATAAAGGAGGAATTCCCAAACAAAATAAACTGAAGTGAATGGTGCCCAAGTCCCCCTTTATATACTCTACGAACTCTCACCTGGTCTCCCTAAACTAGTCCAACCGTCTTTGCCATCACCAAAAATCCACGGAAAATCATTGATATTTCATGGAAATTTGGATGAAATTTCGGCAAAACCCTGGAGACATACAGGTGAAAAGTTTGGGAAATAAACAAACAAAATACGCTATTCATATAATATTAATTGTCTAAGTTCAAGATAAACTCAGATCACAATCAGCTCCAACTGAACAAATATCGTCCCTCCTCACCAAAGCAACTATCAAACACCTGGACAAATGGAACTCCATAATCGACACTGAATATCTCGCCATGTAAACAACCAACACCAATAAACAAGTAGCCTAGAGTGTATATGCTCTTTGTAATTAAAAAAAAAAAAAACAGAAGTGCGAGTATGTCACTGGAAAGAGGTACAACATTGAGAGACACGAGGAGAAACTTCATCCATTTGGCGGATGTGTGAGAGGTTGCCAGGGATGCAAGAATAGAACGCAGAGGAGAAAAGAAAAGGAAAAGAAGGTTAGTCAGAAGAAACCTTGTCCTCACGAGTCATGTGTTGCCATTGGAGCTTGGTACGAGCGTACCAACTTTTCGAAACATGTCAAGAAGCTCGAACTACATAAGAAATGTACTAATCAATGCAAGGAGTGCAATACCATCAGAGACCTATCGCTGAAGCAAGTTACATCACATGTGGATGTAATGGACATGGCTGGCATCAAAGAGATCTTGTACATACCGGACCACTGTTGGAACATGTTCATCAATGACCTTGCATTTGATCGCAAGAAGTATTCACTTAACAATATCAAGAAGTATCAAGCAGGTATGTATATATATATATCTCTGTTCATATATTTAAATATATCTATCACTGTATCTATATATATCTCTGTTTATATATATAATTTTTTTTTATTTTTTTTTGTTTTTTTTTTTTTTTTTTTTTTTTTTTTTTATGAATGATTGAATGAATGAGTGTGTTGTGAATCATATTTGCTAACCAATTTTTTTTTATTGTTTTAAATTAATA
>NW_012236439.1:0-2709 GCF_000787575.1 Acytostelium subglobosum LB1 | reverse complement strand
ATGTTCCCATTGTAATATAGATTTGTTTTGTCATTCTGGGASTTTCACCCTCTGAAACTTGACAAAGGTTATTTTCAATACAAATTAATCTTTGGGACTATTCCACTCAATAGCGTAAACTAGATATTCCATAGAGAATACCTGTGTAATATTCTCAATTTAATATTAGGTATTCTGTTTAAATTGATAAATGAATTAAAATGCCAATTCTCATGAGATTTGATGAGATTGAACTTTGAAAAATTGTAGATATCGACAATTCCCTTCGATAGCCCACTCAATTTACATTAAAAATCATATATTAATAATTTTGAGTTGCCATTGAATTGCCAGTGAACAGCCAGTGAGATTCCAATGATTATCCATTGAATTGCCAGTGAATAGCCAGTGAGTTGCCAGTGAGTTGCCAGTGAATAGCCAGTGAATAGCCAGTGAATAKCCAGTGAATAGCCAGTGAATAGCCAATGAGTTGCCATTGAATAGCCAGTGAATAGCCAGTGAATAGCCARTGARTTGCCAGTGAATAGCCAGTGAATAGCCAGTGAATAGCCAGTGAGTTGCCAGTGAGTTGCCAGTGAGTTGCCAGTGAGTTGCCAGTGAGTTTACAATAAAAAATTTTAAATCTTCATTTCGAAGAAGTTGAATGATACTGGATCCTTAGTTAAAATATGAGTGCTAGACTACTAAAAAATAATCTTTGGAACTATCCCTTTCAATAGCGTAATCTAGTTACACTAAATAATATATCAGATTAAAATTTCAATTTAATACTAGTTATTTTATTAAAATTGATATTTGATCAAAAATGCCAATACATGGATTTTTTTTTTTCTAGATACAAGGGTCATAGAACCCAGGCCATATTGTCGAGTGTTTTTTATTTTTGAGTGTGTTAAGGGATTGGAAGTTGTTTTGTGCTATCGAATTATTTGGTGCTTTCGATTGGATTGAGTGTTTTTTGTTGMTRAGGATCATTTGGACTCCAACTTGARGTCTAGTTCGGGTCAGGGAAGCTTGACTTTTCAAAGTAAGTGCTGCAGTTTACCGACRATGCCAAGGTCTGCCAATACATGGAGATTTTACCAGTGTTTGAGACCGAGTTCGGATATCCGACTAACCGAGACCGAATAAACCGAACCGGACCCTTTTACCAATCCGAAAGAAGTTCAATTATTCGAACCGACCACCTTTTTTTTTTATCAAAACCGGATCAAATAACCGAGGGTGAGACATGTGTGGGTGAACAACACAAGACTCATTCATTCATTAATTCAGTTGTTTTATAGATAGATAGATATGATAACCAAACAAAAGAAGAAGAAGACGGCCTCCAATGGACAGCTTGGGGATCCAAATGATTATCAACCACAGACAGGCAATGTTAGTAGTGGCACACAAATATAACGTTATTTTGGAGAAAAGAATCTTGAACCATATTTGTAGGAGATATCAAACTCGTACCTGTTTGAACAGGGGGTGGCCATAACTTATGAAACATACTGTAGTGATTACGAGAATGACCAATTGATTGAATGGAAGCACAACAGTGATGCATTACAATATGTGGTAGTGTGTCACTTGCTTACACTCTGCCTCACTCGGAAGGGTCGGTCGACTCGGCACTTGACTTGATTGGAATACCATTCTTGGTTTGATGTGCCTGTAGGATCTCATCACAGTTGGTGAGCAGGCTGCCACCAGTCCATGATGCTTTGTCCTCTTGGTAACCAAACCACTTGATGAAGTACTGGATGCCACGGCCCATCTTGCGATGCTTGAGGATGACTTCGACCTCGTATTCAATCTCATTATCGATGATGTCAGGTGGTGGTCACGACAAAGTATCCCTTGTCATTATTCATTTTTACACACGACAAACACCCCCAAACATTAAATGTTGTCGACAAACAAATAATAATAATATTGTTGTATACGAATTTCTAGAATTATATTTATATAATTCGATTTATCGAGAACAAAGACAATTAATATTATATGAATAGCGTATTCTGTTTGTTTATTTCCCAAACTTTTCACCTGTATGTCTCCAGGGTTTTGCCGAAATTTCATCCAAATTTCCATGAAATATCAATGATTTTCCGTGGATTTTTGGTGATGGCAAAGACGGTTGGACTAGTTTAGGGAGACCAGGTGAGAGTTCGTAGAGTATATAAAGGGGGACTTGGGCACCATTCACTTCAGTTTCTTGATTTGGAATTCCGACTTGTGTATTGAGATCTTGAGGGTGGCTGAGGGCGGGGGCTCTAATATTAATTGTCTTTGTTCTCGATAAATCGAATTATATAAATATAATTCTAGAATTATCTTGAACTTAGACAATTAATATTATATGAATCTTTTGAATAACCTATCTACAAAATCCCTGTCTTCACTTTTGAGGCCAATAATTTCCTTGTCATAGAATAGTTCTAATGACTCGGATGTTCTCCATCGTCCTAATTTCTTAACAGTGTGTAAGGGGACGTTGCACTGGAGTAGGAGAGTGGCCATTGCTGTACGGGTAGAGTGAGACTTGAACTGGGAAGTGTCAATATTGGTCTTCGAGAGGAGATTCATGGTGATCTTGGAGAAGTCACTGTAGGTAAGTGGATGACCTTCTCCATCAATAAAAACCTGGTCTGAGTCTTACTTTTTTTTTTTTTTTTTTTTTTTTTTTTTTTTTTCCTTCAGGGAACGGAGCGGGCACAT
>NW_012236438.1:2591-2669 GCF_000787575.1 Acytostelium subglobosum LB1 | reverse complement strand
CATGATATTTTGAACACTTCTTGTTGTTTCTTCTGCTTGGTATTATTGTTGTTTTTGTTGTTGTTGTTGTTGTTGWTA
>NW_012236438.1:1866-2585 GCF_000787575.1 Acytostelium subglobosum LB1 | reverse complement strand
AAAGTAGTTACTGTATATAATAATCAACTACTCTGTTACCAATTTTATCTTAATTAGTATCAAATCTGATCAAATAAATATCTATCACCCACATCTCAAACTACACTTTATTGTAAATATCACCCCTTTCTTAATTAAAATTAAATAGTTAATATTTAGTCAGTCCTTCAAAAGTTTTGAAACATGTTCAATCAATCATCTCAATCATCTCAATCTTCATTTCCTTCAACTTCAACAACTACTACCTCTTCCACTTCAACAACTGGTGTTCAACTTCATATTGTATCCTCAGCAGCAGCGCCAGGCTTTAATGATTATTCGAGCTCCACTTCCTCATCCTTAACCTCTTCCTCTCCATTATCCTCACCTTCAACCTCTCCCTCAACCTCACCTTCAGGCTCTCCCTCACCCTCTGCATCTCTCACTCACAAGAGAAAGAATAGGGAAACAAGATATGGTGCAGGTCAAACAATTTGGTTGCATTATACTAAGGTTGACGCACATATCGCAATGTGCAATTACTGTGGAAAACATCAGTTTACCCTTCCATCTACTAGCAACGGATGGAGGCATCTATCCAACCCTCAAAGTAAGTTACATCCCAAATACATTCAATAATCTTTCGAAAGATCAATCCCAATACCTTCATCTTGTTTATATATCATTCATCCAATCAATCAATCAATCAATCAATCAATCAATCAATCAATACTAACACT
>NW_012236438.1:0-1854 GCF_000787575.1 Acytostelium subglobosum LB1 | reverse complement strand
ACATAGTACCCTGTCACTTGGCTTGTGGCATTGATTGGGAGGAGGTCGACGCCAACACGAAGCCAGATCCTAATACCAACTGGCTCTTTAAACAAGATGTGTTCAGGTATGCATAATCACTACACTCTCATCGCAAAACCACGTAGACGTACATGTATCTAATAATAATAATAATATATAATATTGTACACACTACAGTGATTTACTAGTCAAATGGATGCTGGTCGCTCAAGTGGCCTACTCCATGGTGGAGAGACCTGAGTTCAGATCAATGATCCACTCTCTCAACCCAACTGCCACCGTGTTTGGGGCTGACACAGTCAAGAGAAGAGTGATGGAGATGTTCAATCACACAGTGAATAGGATGGCAGCGTACTTCAGACACCTTGACAGCAAGGTTTCATTTTGTGTAGATGGCTGGACCTCTCCAAACAACATGTCATTCTTGGGCATCACTGCCCATTGGGTGGACAATAGGAAGAACTTGTTTAAACCAAGACGAATGCTTTTGGCCATGGTCAAGAACTCTGACCATAGTGGTATGTCATCTTTGCTCACTCTCTCATTCATTCACTCAATCACTCATTCAATCACTTCATCATTCAAATCAAATATATGAATTCAATATTGACCTAATCCTATCCATTACCAGGTGCTCATATTGCCCAAGTATTCACCGACACATTGAACAAGTACGACCTTATGCCAAGATTGATCGCCACCACTGCTGATAACGCCAGTGCCAACACGAGATTCTCTCAATGCCTCGCCGAGATGTCGTCACCGACCAACCCAAACTACCGCTCCCTTGGTAGCCATGTCAATTGCCTCGCTCACGTTGTCTCATTGGCAGTCAAGGCGATGGTTACCTCTATGGCACAATTCGATGAGTTCACCGTCATCAAGAAGCTGCATGACCTTGCTGTGGCCATCAGGGCTAGTCCGCAGCGAAAGGAAAGATATGATAAGTAAGTAATCAATATCACTCGCCCAATCAATCAATCAATCACTCTTTACATAGCCAATGGCCATCAACACTTATTGACTAACAAATCAAAACCTCCACTCAGTGACTACATTTTCCGCTATGTTGGGGACCATATTAAGTTACCCAAACAACACAATCCAACCAGATGGGACGGTGTCTACCTTGTGTTGTCCCGTGCCATTACGATACGACCAACATTGGAGAAGATTCTTGCTCAGAGGGACTACTCGGAGTACACCCTACAGAGAAGGGACTGGACTATGGTAGAGACCCTGGTCAGAGTGCTCCAGCCATTCAGAGAGGTCACCTTGGAGGTTCAGAGGGCCCATTCAAACATCTCTATCACCTACCCAATGTATGAACTGCTGTTCAATCACTTGGAGTCAGAGATGAAGGGATCCGATTGCCTCACCCAAGTGTGCACTGCTGGATACAACAAGTTAAAGGTATGTTCAATCATCCTTGTTGTTCGTTCAATCAATGTCAACAGTGCACTAGTACTAACTAACCTCACTCAACACAAACAGGAGTACTACGTACGCACTGACACAGGTTCAATGTATTATATTAGTACTATCATCAACCCTTGCTACAAGATGGAGTTCTTTAAAAGCTTTGGTATGTGTCCTTATCAACTGGCGAGTTGGTTGACTAACCAACAGTTCATGCATTCATTTATTATAGGCAAGTTCAAGAAGGTTGCCAGGGAAGCAATCGAGTCAGAGTACGAGATCTACCAGTCAAAGTACCAAAGCATTGAGGCACGCCATCCTGATGAGCAGGATTGCCCTGACACCATCTGGAAGAGGATAATGAAGCCCAAGAAGGTGTGTATCATCAATCACTCAATCACTCAATCACTCAAT
>NW_012236437.1:0-2471 GCF_000787575.1 Acytostelium subglobosum LB1 | reverse complement strand
TATTATTTTTTTTTTTTTGTTTATTATGGTATTGTTAGTTTGGTTTCTTAATTTTGAATTTTTAATAGATAATCATGTGATTTACTCAATGACACTTCATGAAAAAGTTGTTATGATTTTGTATGTGTGAGTGTTTGATGATTATTTCATATTTTTATAATTATAAATTAACGTGGCGGTATGTCTTTACTGTGTAAAAAAGATAGACAATCGAGTTGTCTATCGATTTGTAAAGGTTTGGCTAATTGTATTTGAAATTTCATCAACTGTTTTCAATTCCTACATTTATGATGTTAAAAAAATCAATAAAAAATCAATTCGCTAAAAATAAATAAAATTGTTTTTTGTACTCTACATAGATGTTTAGATATGAGCGTTTTAATATCCAGTTCGGCCATGAAAGTTATCAATCATATATTTTTGTTATGTGTCACAATGCTATAAACATACCTTGGTCAAAAATAAAATTGTCTGATTATGTTTGATATTTATCTATAAAAAAATTGAAATAAATACTATTATTATTAACACTCTGATATATATCTATCATTAGAAATTCATCACTAATGTATCGTAAATGATTGAAAATTATGTCAAAATATTCTTTTCTTACCAACATTTTGAAAAATATTTTTAGTTTTTACGATACATTAGTGATGAAACTCTAATATATTATAGAAAAAAGAGTTGTGTACATGATATTTTTGGTTTGGTTGATTAATTTTGAATTTTTATTATATAGTCATATAACTTACTTTTGGACCCCAAAACCGTCGTACATGTTGAAAATAAAAAAAATATTATAAAAAATCTATTTTATTGTTTTTCATTATATTTTGATTGTGTTTGTATATAATAATTTAAAAAAAATGATTTTTATCTTAATTTTTATATTTTTATTAAAAACACATTTATTTTATTAAAAATTTTATTTTTTTTATTTAAATCTTTTATAATAGATGCACAATTAGATTTACTATAGAATAGTGAAAACCGCATTAAAAAAGGTCTTATTTCAAGAAACTTATTAAAGTTTAAAATCTCAAAAAACGAAAAATACTTTTAAATAAATATTTGTAAAATTAAATTTTCAATTTATTGTTATGAAATTGAAAAGCTATACAGGTTTACTAAATTTGTACAATATTTATTTTTTTCAAATCTTAAATAGGGGCAAAAAATTTGATTGATTTTTGATTGATTTATCAACTTTGTACTATTTTTTTATATTTTTTAAAATTTAGCTACAGTCATGAAATATTTTTTTATATTCATCACATAGACACTACTATTGGAATACATATTTTCATTGCAGCCACTCGAAAAAAATTTTTATTTTTTTTGAATTATTTTTCTATGTCAAAAATTTTGATGCAAATCGAGTTTTTGACGTTAAATATCTTACTCATATACGGCGGGTTTCTAGTGAATCTCGAGAGATCAGTAGTCATATCGTCAGACAATGGGGTTATTAGATAATTTTAAGTTAAAATCATAATTTCATTATATATGTAATACAAAAAAAGTGGTCACTTGACCTGTTTTTGATGGTGATTGACATTGAAAAATTTTCAATCAAATCTTTATGGATTACAAAATAAAAAATATAATAGTATTCTACACTGGGTATTATTCATTAATCAGAAAGAATTAGCTTTACATACTTAAATCCACAAGTTTTATTGAAAGAGCAATTTTTTCTGTTTTGCATTTTTTTGACTTTTGCAAGTGAAAAATATCTTTAAAATTTGAATTTCATTGAATAGTTTTCTTTGTACGATTTTTTATATCAAGTGTAGAATCCATATTCAAACATATTATTTAATTTAAAAGGAAAAAAATACTTTTTTTAAAACAAAAAATATATGTTTAAAAAAAATTTTAAAATTTTATCGTGTTGATGTATTATTGTAAAACACTTGATTTTATTTATAAATCAAAAAGAAATTTTCAATGAAAAAAAAATCTCACATATTTGGAACATCGTCTTTGACCAACATTTTCAACTTTTTTTGTAAAAACTCGATTTTTACTGTTGATAAATTTTTGATAAAATTACATTTTCATCAAATCTACTCTATATAAACATTGTTCCCCTTCTTATATACTATAATAATACAAAGGAAACTTTGTAACCAAACCAAATTATAACATCTTGGTCTCCAACCTTTGGGCTTGTAAATACACTTGACTTTTGAAAAATAAATTATTTTAGAAAAATATAATTTCATTATTAAAATATAGATAATATTCTCTAATGAATGTAAAAAATTTTTATATTTTTTTTAAAAAAAGTTATCAATCATAAACTATTTTTTCAAACTTTTTCATCATTAAAATTTGATTTTCTCAAACTCTAATTAGTTTATAGAGATTCTCTAGAGTTTATTAGAATCACGCTATCAAAGCATTTTATCTGCAATTGAATTTTTATGTCCCAAACATATGTTACAAATTTTTCCCGGGATCGG
>NW_012236436.1:0-2652 GCF_000787575.1 Acytostelium subglobosum LB1 | reverse complement strand
GTCTCGATGAGCCATTGCGTTTTTTTTTGTTTTTTTTTTTTTTTTTTGCTTTAGATCGTGCTTCCTGCTTAAACTGCGATAGGTGAGACCTTCCTTTGCAGCGATACGAGATATTTGAGCCGTTGATATCTCTGTATCGTATCTCAGTTCAAGTTTGGCTTTCAACTCGTCCAAAGTGATGACCTCCTTCCTGACCAAAGCTTTGATGATCCTCCTTCTAAGTCTTCTTGAAAACTTTGAAGGGCGTCCCGATTTGAGACGGTCCTTGAAGTCTCCTCGCTCGCTGTGTCGTTGAATAGTCCTGCTCACAGTTGATCGGGAAATATTGTACATCTTTGATATTAATTTCTTTGAATATCCTCTCCTTCTGGCTCTCACGATTTTAGCTCTCTCTTCTTCTGTTAATGACATGATTAATTGTAATGTACATAAATAATATTCTATCTCTTCCAACAAAGTGTTTGATGTTTGAACTCATTCATTCTTTACTATTGCATAAATAATGGACATGTTCATTACTTTAACAAAAATATCGTTTGAATGATAAAGATATATTAATTCCATTTTTGGAAAAATATTCATAAATGGAAATTTTTGAGCAAAAGTGGACTACTATATTTGGAAGTGAATAAGAATCTTGAACCATATTTGTAGGAGATATCAAACTCGTACCTGTTTGAACAGGGGGTGGCCATAACTTATGAAACATACTGTAGGTGCTGATGGATATATTGTTTCGATAGAGTACCTTAATCACTTTTTCTAGGTCTGTCAAATAAAGTAACAGTGTTAGTAAGCCATCTACCAAAGTCTCTGTTATCACTGAGTCAGTCTGTCTACATTGCAACCTACCTATATCACGTTGATTGGGTTGAATGACCATATTGTCCAACATGTTGGCGCAGTCATCTACAGCGCTGTCATATGCCTCGACATCTTGGTGATCGACAAAGAAGGCAGCAGTCTCACTCCCCAATTGTCTAACAATTGAGTTGTTGGTCACTGGTGTCTCGGGTAGTTGGGTCTCAGCTTGAACATTCAAACTGTTCAAGTGAATCTGGTACAGAGAGTATCCATAATTGATCGCTCCTTCACTTCCACATATCTCTCCGAGTCTAGACTTGATCGTTACCTCATCTATGCCTGTTGTTATAAAATAATAAAGTTAGAGATATTTTAGAGATTGAGAATGCAATGTGTGTGTATATGTATGTTTCAAAAATATGTATTTACATAATGAATTCAAATGGACTGATGTTTTGAGGTGACCCTTCAAAGATTTTGGTTGGATACTGGCTCCACAAGCCAAACACTTCTTTTTGTGTTGACAAAAATGATTGATGAACTTATCCAAAGTCTCAAGTGGTTTGACACTGTCTTGACAACCTATATAACAACAGAATACTCTTTTATTCATTATTATTGGTGTGTGTTATACTATTAAGAGTAATATGTATCTATGAATGGGTTGTTTAAGTGTTAACATATATATTCACACTAACACTAAACACACCTATCAATCAATCAATTTGATTTAAACCCACTGTTACTAACATCTACCAAATATATTAATGGGCACCCCACCGTTTAATAGATTAATCCTTTATTTATCCTTGGATATATACTTAAATATATCAACGAATATATTATATGATTTATATATTAGTTAATTCAATGGAACAACCATGGATTTATATCTATACTAGGAATCCATGATTAATCGAAGGTAGAAGAACMTCTAGTGCGACTGTAGTGTTGTTGGTTGGATGATTGAATGACAGTTGTTCACTCAATCACTAGAACATAGGAGATGAAAGGTGAATATGCACAATTTTAACCATAGTAATATAGTGCGGAGCTACAGTAGACACATATCGGTGGCTGAGGAGGAGGTAGTGGGTGGATGGTAACCACGCGGGGTGTACAACACTACCACTGGGGTGTAAATGCACATAAATTGCAGTGTGATCGTCCTCACTGGCTGATCGTCCTCACTGACTTATACGTCTACTTATGACATGACGTGTACACATTCTACCTAGAAATCAATCATTCAATCAATCACTTTAACAAATTCAGACATATACGTATCAACATCATTTTCAGTTCTTAATAATAATATGTATCATCCATGTATTTATCTGTTCCACTGTGAATTTAATTATGATCGGGGCATCCATCAATTAATCAATCAATATCTGATACCTACCTCTTCAACATAATACCCATCATAAAACATTAACTGTTGTTAATAACAATAATATGTACAATGTGACGAATTTCAACTTAATACATTCCCTTAATCATTTGTAATATGACAAACGATCAATTTTAAAACCTTCCAATCAATCATCCAGCTCTAAATCCAATGTTGAACAATTAATATAAATACTGTACCAAATTGATCATTTTAAAATCATCAAATCAATTAACTTAATTAACTAACTTAACTAAACTTAAAAATGACTCTCATCTCTGCCTTGAAGAACATGACTCCAACTTCCTCCTTGGGAATGTCCAACTCATCGATTGCCAGCTCCGCCTCCAGCTTTGGCATGCAGTCGTCCAACAAGAGTGCCGGTCTCCTTGACTGTGTCGGTGGTCTCCTCTCTGGTATCCATGTCGATGCCAACGTTGATGCCAATGTCATCC
>NW_012236435.1:0-2598 GCF_000787575.1 Acytostelium subglobosum LB1 | reverse complement strand
GAGTATGCCAATCGTCAATATCGTTCAGGTAAGTTCACAAAGGCAGGTGATGCGATCAGTATGTCAATCCCGASGACTGACGCGGGCAGCACAAGTCTGTCCTCCTGGTCCTCTGCGCAGCCTGTTGTGTATATGGTCACACGCTCCAGTGTTGGAGGCAGTGTTGCACCCGAGCTGAATGTGTGCGTGTCGGCACCAAGGTGCTTGAGCGTGGGCGGAATAAATTCCAGCACATGGCGAATGAGGCCGAGAGAAGTGAACGACTCCAATGATGGTGGCGCCGTGAATATCCGCATCAGATAATGTGTCTTCTTGCACTCGAGCGTGAGGAGTGAGCTTGGAAGACATTGGATCTGATGGCCAAATTCACGCCCAAAGCTGAGCGTCAGCAATCCCTCGGGCAGGGCATTCTCAAAGATAGGCTGATTGAAGCTGTTGCCCGTCGAGAGATGGAGCAGGCTGGCGGGTAGCACGCACGCCCTTATCGGCTGATTAAAATAGTTGCCCAACGACAAGCGAGTCAGCGACGCAGGCAGCACTGACGCCATGAGCGGGCTGTCATAGTGATGGAGCACCAGCTCCCTGAGCGAGTTGGGCAGCAATTCGGCCCTCATCTGCCGATGGCAGCTGTAGAGCACCAGCTTCTTGAGCGTGTTGGGGAAGACGCCGGCAGGCGAACATTTGGGGGCGGTGATGTAGAGCTCCTCCAGCTGTGTGGGCAGCAATGGCCCGTCGTGGTCTTGGAAGCAGAGATCGTCGCTTGTCAAGAAGAGCTTGCGGATGGTCGCGGGCAGCGCCGGTACAGGATGCTGGTGGTCATTGATAACCAAAGTTGTCAATGATGGCGGGAGCATCCACGTCTCCAGCATGTGTGGGAGCTCGGGGCCCAGAGCAAGCAAGGGAAGCGTGTCAGGCAGGATACCCGGCTTTATGCTGTTGTCATTGATGCTCAACTCCAATGTTGATGGCGGTATCGATCCGGGCTGTAACGGGTGCGTCAGATGATGATCGATGGTCACGCTAGTGACCGTTGCAGGGATCAGTCCTGGAGAGATGGGCTGTTGGAACTCCTCGTCAAACGTCACCCTTGTGGCCCACGAGGGGATGAAAGGCTGGTCGGATGGGATGTTCGGTGTTGTGTAGTCTGCATGATGATGATGATGATGAGTGTCAAGAGTCAGCACGTTCGGCACTCAAAGAAATCGTACATATACGGTCTTTGTTGAGGACCAAGTCCACATGCCTCTTCAGCTGTTGGTACAACGACCTTGATGTGAGAGCCAAGAACAAAGATGTCCGCTGGCGGCAGATGACCCATGATCATCGTGCAAAGATAAGTTGGAAGCGATTGCAGTGAGGCCATCATCATCAGAGGGGTGCCTCTATCTGTTAACATTGGATAACGATCACTCTGGCTTCTGGGTGTTCAGCCACGCTGAAGTGATCAGTTCTATTTCTGAATTTTTCGGACTCAAAATATGTAATTTAATCATCAGTGGAAGAAATTCAAGAATACAAATAATTCTTTCTATTATTAAAAAGTTTCCACCATTGACTCCCCAACCTCCCTATGTCGATACACATACCCTTTTTCCCCAATTTCCCTATCCCTATTCCCCTCCCTTCCCTCCCCAAGTTGCGACAGATACACTTTATTATTCCCTCCCCATTCTCCTCCCCATCCTCCCCAAGTTAGTCGACACATACTCTTTATTATTATTATTATTATTATTATCCTCCCTAGACTCCCCAAAAGAAATATAAAAGAATATAAAAGAGTAATTGGAAGTAAATAATGGAATCGGCGCAGCCGATGTAATGTTGGATAGGGGGCCCCCTGAGCTATACACACACCAAAGGACGTCTGGATGTACCAGATTTCGACACAAAATATGAGGACGTTGGAGTACCAATTGTTATAGTGTCTGCCACCACTGTCTTTGGTAACTACACGTTGGGTACCTATCCAGCCTATCATGCACCATTCCAATTAGCCAAACCTGTGTTGACAACCTACATCAACCAAGTAACAATGTCCATTGATATGAAGCGTGTAAGCAGTGCATCATCAACAGCATCAAAGAAAGTATTGGTGTTCATCACATTGTTGTTAGCCATCATTATCATGGTATATATAAATTGATCAAAGTGTGTCCATTATGTGAGTTTGATTGGTTGGTTGTGTGGTTGAGGAGAGTGATCAATCCGGTTGATTGGACTGATGGGGTGAGTTCCCAAATCAGGTGACTTCTAAGGTTTTAATTGAATAAGTTTAAACTCACACAATGAGTCGTCAAGTTTAGTTTGGCTTCCAACTCAAAGTATCAAGTTGTGGCTTGGGTTTAGCCCAATGATGGGTTTAAAATGACTGGACCTGAAGGACATTGGTCCTTTCAATCAAACATTCAATCAATAATTCAATCAATCAATCATCACTATCTATCTATCTCAAATAATGTATAAACAAACAGTGTGTGTATAACACAGGGGGCCCCCTATCCAACATTGCATCGGCTGCGCCGATTCCATTATTTACTTCCAATTACTCTTTTATATTCTTTTATATTTCTTTTGGGGAGTCTAGGGAGGATAATAATA
>NW_012236434.1:2473-2542 GCF_000787575.1 Acytostelium subglobosum LB1 | reverse complement strand
TGTTGGCACTCCCGCATGGGGGGGAGTGGCTGGCCCATCACGTCTTTTAAGGCGCGAGGGGGGGTTGAA
>NW_012236434.1:0-2465 GCF_000787575.1 Acytostelium subglobosum LB1 | reverse complement strand
TCTGTTCTGGTGGGTCAACAACTTCCTTAGTCGTAGGTGTTGTTGGCTCGTTGGTAGTCGAAGCGGCTAATGCGTTGGGATGTGTAGGTGCCTCAGCCGTCAGCTTGTCAAGCAGCATGCCGGATGACTCATCTCGGTCTGAGTCCTCCTCCATTGCGGTGTGAGGAGTGGCTGGGGTGGGAGTGTCGACGGTGGACTTTGACTTCACCGGCGTGGAGGTGCCGTTGGCCACTGGTGACGACGGCTTTATCACAGGCAGCTTACGCTTACGACGAGGTGACCCTCTCTTCCTGTGCGGGACCCACCTGACTTCAGCTGCGTTGGGGTCATGCGCAATGTCGCCTTTGTAGGCGTCTGCGTCAACTGACTCGTGGTACAGCAGCGTGATAGTGTGGTAGGTGGCTGAGTGCTCCTCTGGCCTAGTGTGGTGATGCAAGAAGCATGGAGTGCACGTTTTTGAGATGTCTTTGGCTACTAATGGGACGTTGTTGTAGTAGAGCGCAAGGAACTGAATCTCGACCAGGTGGTGAGATGGAACGAACAGTCGAGGTATGACTGTGTCACAGCCTGGTGGTTTGCATTGGACGCTGCGAATGAAGACGATCAGCGTGTCGAGATCTGCTGAAGAGTAGACTTTGCCCTCGACGGTGAGGCCGCGGACATGTTTGCTCTTTCTCGTGGGGGCAGATGACGAAGGGTACGACCTGAACAGTCGTAGTATGAGCTTGAGCTTCTTGAGGTAGTCGTCTGGTAGTAAGGCGACGCCTGGGAAGAAGATGCGCAATTCGTAGAACGAGTCGCGATGGGGAGGGGCGACCGTGTTCATCGGGGCGAACCTCGCTAAAACACTGTCAAGTCCCATGTTGCCCTGTAACCTTAGTGTATCGACGCTCGACCTCGAGCGATTGATTGACTGTGTAGAGTCTTGCTAAGGACTTATTCAGAACGAAAAACAGTTAGTAACTGTATCGCTCGTTTCGGTTTTTGGTCAATGAACTTCGATATCTATTTTTAAAAATTATTCTAACAGTCTGTTAAAACGTTACCAACGGTGAGATTCGAACTCACGAACCCTAAGGATGAGATCTTAAGTCACACTGCTTTAACCAGCTTACATACGTTGGTGACCTTTTAGGGAGAACATTTCAATCATCTTATCAACTCTCTAAAAAACTGATCAAGAAACACAAAAAGTAAAAAAAAATGTTGAATTAATTAAATTTGGGTGAACCTCCCCAAAAGGTCACCAACGTATGTAAGCTGGTTAAAAATTTTCATACTTCCCAAAATCTTAACAAGTTGTATGAATTGGAAGACAATGATACATAGATATACTTATTTAGGTTATTGCCTTGAAATGATACAGAGTAAACATCATTAAACAACAATTTATTTTAATTTGAATATAATCTTTATTATCAATGGGTTGATGTAGTTGACTTTTTGGTAGTAGCTGTTGTTGTTGTGGTTGTTGTAGTAGAAGTTGTGCGCACTCCTTCTTCATTGTCATCAGTATCCTCCATGTCATTCATAGAAAATGATCCAATTGGTGAACTATTCGAATCTATAATGTCCAAATCGTCCAAGTCACCAAAGTCCTTGATTGGGAAATAGTCCAACAATTCCGGTCTGATACCCACAGATCGTTGATGACTTTGGTAGCCCGATATCCTACTGAGGGTTCTCCTACTGAGATCTGAAAATCGTTTCAAGTTAGGGTCTGACACTGGCAACTTTCTGAGATCTGGCAGAGGAACATTCGCAATAGTTGGGGGTGTTGGTGGACGTCTCTCAAATCTACGAGCCGCAACAGTGTTTGAGACCGAGTTCGGATATCCGACAAACCGAGACCGAATAAACCGAACCGGACCCTTTTACCAATCCGAAGGAAGTACAATTATTCGAACCGACCACCTTTTTTTTTTATCAAAACCGGATCGAATAACCGAGGGTGAGACATGTGTGGGTGAACAACACAAGACTCATTCATTCATTCAGTTGTTTTATAGATAGATAGATATGATAACCAAACAAAAGAAGAAGAAGACGGCCTCCAATGGACAGCTTGGGGATCCAAATGATTATCAACCACAGACAGGCAATGTTAGTAGTGGCATTTGGAAGGCATTCCATATTGCCAAAGACGGCCAATCAATGATGTGTTTGGCTTGCCTGAGATGTTATGTGTATAATGCAGAGAATGTAAGTGTAACATATATATGTTCATTTCAATATTAATAATTGAAAATCTCACACATCCCTGAAGCAATCAACTTCACCAGGAATAAATCATTTAAAAGCAAACATAGATTGTTTATCAAAGCTTGGTCTCACTAAAGAAGAAGTCCTCGAGAAGAATAAGAGCAAACAACTATCAACAATGGATATGTTCACGACCAAACTCTCAAACAGCAAACAACTCACCCAGCTGAGTCACAAGGAATGGGTACTTCGTTTTCTTGTTG
>NW_012236433.1:0-2536 GCF_000787575.1 Acytostelium subglobosum LB1 | reverse complement strand
CAACTAACAACAACAACAACAACAACAACAACAATATAACGCTATAGATAAATCAAGATATGCACAACTACGGAGATCAAGATACGAAGAGGATTTTTGTGAAGTAGAGCGAATAGGCAAGGGAGGATATGGTTCAGTGTACAAGGTCCAGAATCGTTTAGATGGACTCTACTATGCTCTAAAGAAGATTCCCTTTAGAGGAACTTCTCATACCTTTCTAGAGAAGGTGCTACGCGAGGTTAAAACCCTTGCCTTCCTCAAGCATGTAAATATTGTACGATATCATTCAGCGTGGATCGAGACCGAAGACTATCCCATAAACTTGTCCAGTTCAAGGGCTGAGTTCTCCTCAATCGTCAACAACAACAACAACAACAACAACAACAACAACAACAACAACAACAACAACATCATCACCATCAATAATAATAATAATAATAACAATATATTGGACTTGGTCGATGGGAATTGGGGAACTTCAGAGTCATTAGAGATCGTAATGCCCAAGTCTTGTGCCAACTACGCACACTTTTCCCTTGAAGATGAGGAGGACTTTGATAGCAGTCTGAATAGACTTCAATTCCCACCAGAGATGGAAGATATGCAGCAATTTCAAAAGAGCATCAGGCCTGAGAGGATCATCCACCAAGACTCTGATGAAGACTCTGACAGCTCAACTGGAACTGGACTATTCCGAGCACCCAAGAAGCACAATACTAGTTTCAGTAGGGACAATGAAGACTCTGCCGAGAGATCTGCAAGTTACACACCAAACTATGACGACTCTGACTGCTACCTCTATCAACAACAACAACAAGGAAATCCTCTATCAATCCCAAGATCATCAACTCCTCCAATTTCAATGGCACAGAGCAGCATCAACAACAACAAACAACATTCACCACCAAAGTCACACTCAACTCTATCCACACTGTTCATAGTGATGCAGCTGTACAGTCAAACTCTGTCCAAATGGCTGGATAGTCGTCAAGATATCAATCCAATCGACTCACTCCTCATTTTTAAGCAGATTTGCATGGGCCTTCGATATATACATTCGAAAGGCATCATTCATCGCGATCTGAAGCCTGGAAACATCTTCATTGATCGCACCCAAATGGGCAGTGCAGACGATGAAAACACTGGGGAGTATCTAGTCTCCCTTGGTGACTATGGTCTTGCCACACACCAGAACCCTTCATTTTCCTCTCCTACTCCATCACCTACTTCATCCTCTACCCCTTCACTACTACCTATCAACAATATGTCCTTCTCCTACGCACCACCACCACCACTGGATTCTCACTTCCAATGCCGCCAAACCGATCTCTTGACAGACAGCCAATACATCCTATCAACCTCAACCCCAGCCCCTTCAATCGGTCCGAAGTCCAACATCCTTAACAGAAGTTCTTCTGAGCATTTTAAGCATACCAATGCCGTTGGAACTCTCACATACAGCAGTCCTGAGCAAAAGAAAGGTCTCTATAACGAAAAGACAGACATCTACAGCCTGGGTATTATACTTTTCGAACTCTACTCCACCTTCTCAACAAAGATGGAAAAGGCTCGTGTTTTGGCTGAACTGCGCAATGGTGTACTGCCAAAGTCATTCTTGGAGACCTATCCAGTGGTTTGCAAACTTGTACAATCAATGACCACCGTGAACCCAGATGATAGACCTTCAGCAGCTGATATTCTAAAAAGTGAGCTGTTCGGTCAGGTGCTCTCAGTGTCCGAGATGGAGATATTGATCAAACAACAACAATGTATTATTGAGAAGCTCAGGCAAGAGATCGATCAACTTAATAATAAATAAATATTTATAACGCAGGCCGAAGCCTGCAGGTGGTGATAACAACCTGCCACGATGGTCCTGTGAGAGGTCGGTTGGGCTGCTCATACTTCATCCACAGCTCCCCACCGTACACCTGCATGATTGTGTCGATCTTCAACATCCCCCAAACAACCATAAATACTGGGATAATAATAATGTGTTGGTTACCATTTGATGTTGAGTGCTGCCTGTATAAAGTAGTTCATCCCGGTCCGGTACCAAGTACGACGTTTGGACAATGATTGGGCCTTCATCAAGGATCAAAGCTGGAGGGAGAGTGGCTTCTGCCTCGTACCTATGCCCCAAGTGCCATGGAAGAATGGTGGTCATTAACTTGGACCAAAGCGATTATGAGTTTGAGCAGTTTCCATTCGAGCGTGCCACAGGGCCAGGAACTTGGACAAAGCCACGTCCCTACACATGATATCGATGTGGCACCACGCTGGCCTTTCAATGCCCGAGTTGTGCGCACTCTTCAGCGAGCACATTGACCGACCAATCCCTTGACGGCGATTTCGTTACTCTATCAAGTAAAGATCAAACATCTCGATCGACAATATCTAAAGTAATCTAGACGAGGGATGGGATCATTGAGCTATTCCAATAGCCTTGGTGATGATACATGTATATTTGATGTGAATAGCTTGTTGATCGACGTCGACAGACAAGGTAGCTTGATGGCGGTTGCTCGCAAAGGTC
>NW_012236432.1:0-2303 GCF_000787575.1 Acytostelium subglobosum LB1 | reverse complement strand
TCAAATCAAGATCTGTCCTTCTGTCAAGCGTTGCTCACCGCGCTTACTCCAAAGTTCACGAGAGGTCACCAATCCAAGTTGGACAGCCGCTCTAACGCCGCCGACACTGGAGACAAGGGTGTAGGGGCACCCGCGGGTAACAAGAATGCTGTTCAACCGAACACAGGGAACGCTGGTAGTGCTTCCACAACCACACAGGACCAGCACTCTGTCCAAGAGCCATCAACCCAAGGTCCATCAAACAAGAAGCTAGATACCTCAAGCCTCAAGTTGTTTGCCAAGGCATATCCATGTATGAGAAGGAGGCTCACCTACAGGCAATCAACATGCAACTTGGACCCTACTCAGAGCAAGACGACCCGAGGACATCCTTGCCCTGATGAGTCGTGTTCAAAGATATACATCTATGTCAACAGATTCAAGAAGCATCTAGTAGAGAGTCATTCATGGAGTTACGCCGATGCAGACACACTCATTGACACATGTGCCTACAAAGAACGATCACAGCTTGAAAAGGTGAAAGTTCAAGACCCTTCCCAGATAGACCATGAAGACCTTTGCACCGAGCTCCATGTCACCCAGAGCGATCAAGTGCAGCTTCAAGAATCGGCCACTGCACCATCTGACCCATCTATCGTTGATGGTGAGCTCAGTATCCTTCAACGATACCAGCTGTCCCAACCTGAAGGTGAATCACCTGAATCTCACATCGATGGTGATATCTTTGTAGATATTGACCTTGAGGGGACAAACATTGGCATTTGTGAGATTGCAGCTGTTTGTCTCCAATCCTCACGATCATTCTCAACTCTTATCCACCCTGGAAAGGGTAAGTCCAACCCCACACACTATCATCACTCAATTACTCCAATCAGTCACTCATTCATACTCATTCATTTCATATCATTCAATCACACAATGGACAACCTGTTAACATTCTTCTAATATTATAATAGGTGTCCTCCACAGATTCAATCACTGCGCTGTCCCTTCTAAAGAGGTTATTAATCTCAAGTACGATTGGCAAACAGTTGGTCCAGTTTTCTTCTGTTGGTTGGAAGCTCTGAGACGCCATCCTCATCAACGCATCTACTTGGTTGGTCACAATATCAAGGGTTATGACTCGCACATGCTGATCAAGGCCTCTGCACATTACAATGTTGCCATACCAATCAATATCAGAATGATTGAAACCCTCGATCATACCAACTGGTTGGCATTGCCCAATCGTCAGTTGAGCACCCTCAGCAAACACTACGATATTGTGAATCAACTTCCACACCGAGCCCTTTCCGATGTGATCACACTGATCAAAGTGATCGAGGAGATGTACCTGGACCCTCAGAATCCATTCTGGAAGGATCATCCCTTAGCCCCAGAGGACATCCCTGCAACGATGTTTTGGGATCACCTGTTATATATCAGATCCAAGATGGCAGCACCACAGCGGAATAGGACATTGAATGGAAAGGAGGAACAAAACGAGATGGACGACCTTCACAAAGATATTCCCGAGCAACAAGAGTCCGTTGTGCTTGGTGAAGAGCCACAACACAGCAAGAACAAGAAGAACAAGAAGAACGAGAAGAACGAGAAGAACGACAACAAACAGAACAAGAGAGGCAAGCCCAACAGGTGTGGAAATTGCCAACAAACAGGCCACAACAAGACAACATGCAAGAGCAAGCCTGTTGTTGATTCAAAGTCCGCCAAGACCGCCTCTGCCATTCCTCTGCCCACCCCACTGTCCATTGACTCTGACGACTTAATGATCACTGGCGACGCTGGTCCCAACCCTGACGCGAAGGCTTCACGAACACCTTCAACAATGCCTAGCCTATCATCCAAGTTCACTTCATGTGGCTTGGACGATCCCGATTATCGCCAACGTCTCGAAGCTGGTTGGCTCAAGTCATCCCATTTCTCCCATATCATCAGTTTGATTCTTTGCCAACAGTTCACGAAAGACGGTCTACAGAGTCAACCAAACCACCTATTCTTTGGTGAGCCAGACTGGACAGTAGAKCGTTTTGATATATCGTCACATCGTGGAAAGGTAATCATTGTTCCTCTCAACAATAATTATCACTGGCTCCTCTGCATGATCATARTTCCACCCAAGAGGATGGACGTGGAAGTACTCATTGTCGATAGCTTTGCGCATAAAAAGAATGGCCCCACTACAACAGCAAACATCGACSACACGTACCGCAACCTCATTATCAGCAATCTGACATTTGGCACTGATAACATCTCGCGTGCACACGGCAACACAATATACACTGGTCATCAACACTCAGAGG
>NW_012236431.1:0-2418 GCF_000787575.1 Acytostelium subglobosum LB1 | reverse complement strand
ATTCATTCATTCATYCATTCATYCATTCATYCATTCATCCATTCATCCATTCATCCATTCATCCATTCATTCATTCATTCATTCATTCATTCATTCATTCATTCATTCTCTGTTGTAATATAATGAAATATAAATAATTGAGTTTTACAACTCCGCTGACTCATGGTCACGTTACACCCTCTTACAACGAGGGTATACCAGCCAGCTGAAGCAATACAATTAACATCTTATTATATGTGCAATCACAGAGACAAAGGGAGTAGTTGTTTTGCTTACAACAGTTTGAATCATGTCTATATTACATAACTCGACGTTAACTATGTCTTCTACATGTAGATAATAAATAATGTTTGTTTAGAGTGATTGTGAATGTGTGAAGTTGCTCAACTTTGTTGATATGTTGTCAGAGAGGGGTTGGGGTCATTTGTGACCAACAAATAGCTGATTCCAAGCACAACCGACAAGTGGCATATACTAAACAGAAGGAGAGAAAGGCAGGCATCCAACAACATCAACAACAACAACAACAACAACTACAACAACAACAACAGGCCATGAACATTGATTCATCTCAATCACAGTCATCCATTTACCCCACCCTACAGTCAATCAGCTACCGCGGTAAGCCAGCTGGCCAGCGGACACACAAACAGGAGCAATGACGAGAATCGAATGAACAAGACTATCAAGGACGTTGGTCTATTTGGCATGTTGGAATATGTTACCATCAGCTGAGGCCAATGCTGTCACAGAGCGAAAGACGGAAACCAAGGAGAGTGTGTGTGTGTGCGTGCGCATGTATCACCTCCCAAAGAAAGACTTGTATGCACTGTACAGATTCCACACCTCTAAACCACCCGCCCATCCAATATCTTCATATCCTCTGCTCGCTGGCTATGAAGATGATGTGAGCAGGACGACTGCCGTGGTCACATTTATCCACGTGGGCTACACAACATTCATCAAGTATCTACCAAAGTGGATGCGCCGCGCCAGGCTCAGGAATGACATTTGTCCCACCTGTGAGGATGGTAGGATCAAAGGCAAAGACATGACCTAACCAAACTGAGCAATCACAAGCGTCTGGTCAACTCACGCAGAGAAGACTTCAAGAGGTCAAAGCAGGAAGTGAAGGATGATGAAGTGGTGATGGTAGCAGACTTCAAGGCCAATGTGGACATCAACAAATCTCAACGAGAGTCAAACTATCAGTTCTACAATGCAGTTATGAGGAGCCTCTTTGGAATCGTAACCTACTACAGCATCAACGGAGTGAGGCACAAATTTACCTTTGGGTATGTTACAACTCCAAAATGAACGACATTGATATTGTTGCTTACTCATTCATTCATTCATTCACTCATTTACTCATTCACTCATTCACTCATTCACTCATTCATTCATTCATTCATTCAATCAATCATTCAAACTTTATCTCAATCAAACAATTATTCCAACTTCCATCAAGCTACTTCTCCAGAGTCCTTGACAAATCAGCCAATCATGCCAAGGCATGTTATCTCAATCTGTTCAATGATAACAAAGACTTCTCCAACCTCTTTCCAACTATCGATGGCGTACCACTATTTGGTGGTCACATCAAAGAAGACACTCTGTGGTCATTGTCTGACAATGGACCAACATTCAAGTCCAACAAGTGGCTCAATCACGTCAAGGTCATGGCCAAGCTACTCAACGTTGATATTGACGCCAAGTTCTTAGGTCCATATCATGGCAAGTCTGATTGTGACATATACTTTGGTGCTTGGACCAAGATCATCAAGGACTTCAGACTATCTCTGGACTCCAACATCATGAAGAGAACAACAGCATCAATAGTCGACTATGTCAACAATCGGTTTGCCCAGCACCACTTCAATACCAAACCGGCCACACAACGCAATGGTGTCACCAAACGCTATAAACAATCAATAGTTATATATCCAACAGTGGAATCATTCACAAGGCAGGCCTTGTCCGACTGTGCAATCTCGGAAGCTCTTTTGCCTTATTAAATTTCGCGTGATGATGCTGCATTTGATGCTTCCAACTTGTCCAGCAAAGAGCAGGCTGAGCATGACAGAATGTCCCTACAAGTCCAACAAGCCGAACCTGATGATGGTTTGGACTTTGTTTTGCCCCAGCCACCTGCCTCAGCACCAAGCCCCCAACTGCCTCCTGCCTCAGTGCCAGGTCCACAACATCCAAAGACAATGCCCATGCTCATGGAATACAAGTCCAATGTAACTATTACCCAATACTTCGACTTCCATTGTCGTAAAGACACACATGGCTATTATCAGATGTATGCCATCGATCATCCATATATCATCATACCAAGCGACACCGCTCCCATGGACATTGAAGACACCGATTCAACACCATCATTTGCAACAACAACAACAACAACAACAACAA
>NW_012236430.1:0-2410 GCF_000787575.1 Acytostelium subglobosum LB1 | reverse complement strand
TATTTTTTTTTTTTTAATTTCTAATGATAGATATATATCAGAGTGTTAATAATAATAGTATTTATTTCAATTTTTTTATAGATAAATATCAAACATAATCAGACAATTTTATTTTTGACCAAGGTATGTTTATAGCATTGTGACACATAACAAAAATATATGATTGATAACTTTCATGGCCGAACTGGATATTAAAACGCTCATATCTAAACATCTATGTAGAGTACAAAAAACAATTTTATTTATTTTTAGCGAATTGATTTTTTATTGATTTTTTTAACATCATAAATGTAGGAATTGAAAACAGTTGATGAAATTTCAAATACAATTAGCCAAACCTTTACAAATCGATAGACAACTCGATTGTCTATCTTTTTTACACAGTAAAGACATACCGCCACGTTAATTTATAATTATAAAAATATGAAATAATCATCAAACACTCACACATACAAAATCATAACAACTTTTTCATGAAGTGTCATTGAGTAAATCACATGATTATCTATTAAAAATTCAAAATTAAGAAACCAAACTAACAATACCATAATCTACGCTTAATTGTCTATAATATATTAGAATATCATCACTAACGTATCGTAGTATATTGAAAAATTTTTAAAAGTGTTGTCAATAATATTTTTCATTGAATTAAAACTTGAACAATTTTTATAGGTTAGTAATGGCTTTTATCAAATCCGATAGATATTTAAACGTAGTATAAAGTTATGTTTGTTTGGATGATCMRTTWTGAAATTATCAATCATRTCGACATACTTGAATGTTKGTGTGATGTCATATTTTGATGAATATTTTTGAGTTTTTGAGATRRTTGATATGATTGATAATTTGATATTTTAGTGAAATAAATATTATTATTGTAAATAATAGCTTCTATACTATCTATGTATAAACATTCATCGATATAAATTTAAACTACATGTGATAAACATTGTGGTGAAACTGTCACTTGACATCAAAAAAATGTTGATTGATCGATTAAAAATGTTTGTTAGAAAATATAATATAATTTAAAATAATAGTACTATTTATAAATAAATCACGCTGTTGAATAAAAATGCTTGAATCAGTAATTTTAAAATATAAAAAAATAGTCAAAAGTAGTGACCTGTCGATGATTTGTATATTTAATATCTTCTTTAGATTTAAGTTTGTGATAATTAATTTCGGGTATGCTATAGTTATGTATTTTATGTATAAGATATATTTATCTAGAATTTATACAATTAAATTTAGTTATATATTTAAATGATGGAAAAGTGATTTTAAAATGACTGGTCAGGTCAATCAAACATATTGTTTGATATTTTTTATGTTAATAATTTTTCGGATTTCAGTTAGTACAGTGATAATACTACTCTAAATTAGTATTTTAATATATTAAATTGATTTTAATTAGAAATCCGAAAAAATTTAGATAAAATATTACATGTTGAAATCGATGAGTTTCACCATAATAATTTTTGACTTGGTGAAATATATTTTTGATTGATCGATTGAAAAATATTTATGTTTTAAAAAATTGAAAACTATATTTTATAATAGTTATTTTTGTAATTAGATTACGCTATTTAAGGAAAATTCTTAAATCAGTAATTTTAAAATATAAAAAATACTCAAAAGTGGTTACCGGTAGATGATTTCTAGATTTAATATCTTCTTCAAATTTAAGTTATTCCAAATGAATTTCATATATGTTATAGTACTGTATTTTATGTATAAGAAATATTTATTTTAGATTTTTAGAATGAAATTTAGTTATATTTATCATGAGAGGAAAAAGTGATTTTCAAATGAATGACCAGGTCAATCAAGCATATTTGATGATATTTTTTATGTTAAAAATTTTTCGGATTTATCTTTAGACTATGATAAAACTACTATAAACTAGTATTTAAATCTATTAAATCAATTACAATTAAAAATCCGAAAAAAAATAGACAATATATCACACTTTAAAATCGATGAGTTTCACCATAATAATTTTTGACTTGGTGAAATTTTTTTGTTTGATCTTTTGAAAATTGTTTATGTTTTAAAATATTTATAAATATATTTTATTAAAGTTATTTTTGTAACTAGATTACGCTATTGAAGGGAAATGCTTAAATCAGTAATTTTAAAATATAAAAAAATAGTAAAAAGTTGTTACCTGTGTATGATTTCTAGATTTAATATCTTCTTCAAATTTAAGTTCCTGATAATGAAATTAATATATGTTATAGTAATTTATTTATTGTACAAGATATATTTATTTTGAATTTTTAGAATGAAATTTAGTTATATATTTCATACATTAAAATCGATGAGTTTCACCATAATAATTTTTGACTTGGTGAAATATTTTTGTTTGATCGATTGGAAAATATTTATGTTTTTAAAAATTGAA
>NW_012236429.1:0-2377 GCF_000787575.1 Acytostelium subglobosum LB1 | reverse complement strand
TTCTGATGGTGTGACCATACACAGTCTCTACACGCTTTTGCCAGTATCTCGTAGTTGCCCCCCGAGGACGCACATGTGTCAGTCTGTTACCACCATTTGTGGCCAMATACAGCAGAACAAATTTAGAATTAACTGCTGTCTACATCCGCTCTACTGTGCGCAAGAATGACAATGTCTATTTCGATGACAACAACCAGTTCTGCTTCGACCTCCAACCCAACAAGACAATCACCGACCTCCTCGATCCAAGTGTATTGGACATATATGCAGGTATGTATATGGATATTAGAATGTCTTGATAAACTTGAACTAACCACACCACAATTGATCATCAATTAACCAACCCATCACAACTTCTTTATAGCAATGGTCAGACCAAGGATATCTGGCTTCGTTTGGGATGACTCTGGAAAGAATGATCAGAAGGGAATACTCAATGTGTCAAATCCAAGACCAGACATCACTCTGACTTTGCGCACAAAGGCTGGAGTTGAAATAGCGAAGAAGACAGTGACTGGAAACTACTCTTTCACTGATGTCCCCGATGGAGATTACTGTATCTGGGCGACCGGCTCAAACATTGACTGGGTATTTAATCCTGCGATTGGAGACAGTGTGTACAACGCATCTAAATACTGCTTCACATTTGCTTCAAAGAATATCGACAATGTTCATCTTGGTATGTGTTTGTTGATGTGACCATTCATTAATTCAAAACATTCACTAACAATACCCTTCCCTACCCTTACAATACTCTCAGGTGTCACCAACCTAATGTCCATCACTATTAGAGCTTGGGATGACACAACAGTCAACCAAGGAATATATGATGATGTCAAGGTACTTGCTGGAATATATCTCCATGTTGTTTCATCAGATGGATACATCAGATACGGAAGTGGCTATGCAACAATATCTGGTGTACTTATATTGAACACACCGCAAGGTCCTACATGCATCCAACTCACTCCCATTGGTGGTCCATATGGTTTAAACGGAGAATATATCCAATCCTCCAAGTTCCAGAACAACAACACTCAATTCGATTCCAATGGAAGGTACTGCTTTAACCTACAAGCTTACATTCCTGGTGAGGATCCCAATCTAACAAGAGCACCACAAGATGCTAGAGTTGGTAAGTAATCGATCCATTGAAAGAAAGCATGGGTTATTGAGGGATATACTTACTTACAATATATATATATCTATCACACTTCATAGCTATGGTCAAGGCCCCAAGATATATGATACAAGGTACTATCTGGGATGACTCCAAGGATGAGTATGGTATCATTGACAAGACCAAGTTGTTGTCCGGTGTGCGCATGACCCTCAATGATAGCGCTGGCAAGAAGATCATCTCACTTGACACAACCGGTGGAGAGACCTATAATTTTAGTGACCTCCTCCCAGGCAACTACTGTATCGTTGCATCCTACCCAGCAGGAGGCTACTGGCCCGTCCTCAACAACGATAACGACTCCAAGTTCAATAGTGATGGTGTACGCTGCTTCAAGATCGTAGACTCAGATATCACCACTGCCCACTTGGGTATGATCAAGACATTCAAGGTCAACGGATCCATCTGGGACGACTCGGCCAACAAACTTGGCAATCTTGATCAGACCAAGTTGGTAAACACAGATTTGACCATAACCTTCGGTAGTGGTGCAGTATTTACTTCTGATTACAAAGGCAAGTACTTCTATTACATCAGAACCCCAAAGAACATCTGTATCCAGATCACTCCACCAGCTGGCTACACTGCACTTGGTATCGTCCAGAATGACAACAAGTTCGATAGCAACAACAAGGTGTGCTTGAGTGTGGACAGGGACATGCTGGACATCAACGGAGCGTTGATCAAACAATGAAAGACAATCAATTCAATCAAATAATCAATCCAAAAAATAATCAATCAATCATAATAATATTAATAATAATAATCAAAGAATAAACCATTAATTAATAACTAAATCACCAAATGAAAGTCTTTCTAGATTTGGCAAACAATCAATTAATCTATAAATCAATCAATCAAGAATAATAATTAATCCAGTAATAAAAAAATTAATTTTCCTATCCAGGACTTGATTATTTATATAGGATTGAGTTTTAGAAGGTTATAGTAGAGTGGTGACAGGTTCATGGTGAAGAAGGTCAATGTTAAGTCTTATGCTGCTGTGAGGTGTCAGAGGTCTTGTAGAGATCTTAGACAAGATGAAGTGGTTGTTTGGACACTGTTCTGGTTGAGTCCACTGGCCTTTGTGTCGTCGGCTGGTGGTATTGGTCGGCTGGCGGTATATCTGTTTTTATTCATATTTTACTCGGCCATTGGGATCAATGTTAATAAAAGTAGCCTTTGTACGCGCAATTG
>NW_012236428.1:392-2267 GCF_000787575.1 Acytostelium subglobosum LB1 | reverse complement strand
AGTGCTGGCGTATGTACGACCACAACTGATATGCTGACATGTAACTTGCACCATTATATATATATATATATATACAATCTGCCGAYAACAGCCAACGTCCCGCCGACGGCCAACARCAGCCTCCCAAGTCCAACAACAACCAGAACGGTAACAACAACGGGAAGTCCAACTCTCCCAAGGACCAGGCAGGACCGTCGTCCGGCACCGCCAATCGCTCTTACAAYAAGAACAAWGGCGCTCAACACAAGGACTCCAAGTCCACCCAACCTCCCGCCTCTGGCAACGGCAGCAGCAACAATAGCGGCAGCGGCGCCAGCGGCCAGTATGGGCGGCATGGTGGTAGCAGCAATAATTAATTTGGTGTCCACGTCTGCGACAGGCTTCGTCTTGCCAGTCAAGGTGAACGGCATTGACCTGGAAGCCAAGATCGACACTGGCGCCGATCGATCAATTATATCGCCAGAGGTCGCAGACTCACTCAAGTCGATCAAGAGGTCCCCAGCCGACGTCAAACTCTCTGGAGCCTTCCACAAGGGCACTGTCACCGCCACCGAGCGTTGTGAWCTGACCCTCAACATGACTGGACGCGTTGACGAACAGCCAGTCAGCCTGCATCTGAATGCAGTGTTCTATATCGTGCCATGCAACCTGGGCATTGTGCTTGGTAACGATGTGCTTGGCGCCACCCAGCCGACCTTGCACCTTTACGATCCCTCCCCTCACTTCAAGGCCTTTGTGAACATGGGCAAGAGGATCAAGCTCGCATATATACCCCTCTTAGACAAGGGCATGCGACAAGCTGAGAGCAAGAGTGCTCTACTGAGGAAGCCTAGACCAGACCTCAAGCCAACCGGTGATGTCAACACTGTGCGCTTGAAGGCGGCCTACGTGCGGGCTAGCCCTACAGCCCCCGCGCGCGGTCCTGACACGACTGCTCCTCCACCAGCTCCAACAATGACGTCCGCCACTGCACCTTCAGCTCGGCCAGACGTCCCAGCGGCAGCTACTGCGGCGACAGCTACTCCATCCACTGTGGCGACAGCRGCAGCTCCCCCAGCAGGCAAGACTGCGGTGGCCCGTCCACCGGCGAGTGTTGCGCCTGTACCCAGTGTTGTCCTCGTCGGCGACGCTGAGACACTGCCGCCGGACCCAACCACCATCGTTGACGATGACGACGAAGACGACGACACATCGGCGCGACACACTACATCCACCAAGGAGGGCGATGCGATTGCTRCTCTCATCTTCGAGAGTTACCCGGATAGATTCACCGACAAGCTGCCCAAGGATGCGTGTAGAGACAGAGGAATGTACAACATGACCATCGAGTTGTTGCCTGGGTCTAAGCCCGTCAATAGGTCGTTCAAGAACTCCAATGAAGTTACAGCCGAGTTGGAGGTCGAGGCAGACATTCTGCTCGACACGGACGTCATCGAGAAGGCACCGCCTGGCAACGAGTGGTGCTCCCCTGCTTTCTTTGTCAGGAGCAAGGGCAAGAAACGTCTTGTCGTCGACTTCTCCGCGTTGAACAAGTGCACGCGCGAGTATCCCGTCCCCATGAAGACTGTCGACGAAGTGCTCGCCAAGGTTGGTCGATCAAAGATATTCAGCGTTATCGATCTCAAGAGTGGTTTCCATCATGTGCTACTCTCCAAGGAGTCACGCCAGTACACTCAGTTCAAGATTGGCAATGAGTTGTACGTGTTCAAGAGATGCGCTTTCGGTCTGCGCAACAGTCCAGCCTTCTTCAACAGATGGATCAATCACGTCTTCGCGCCGCTTATCAAAGCAGGCATACTCGAACTCTATGTCGACGATGTGATCGTCCATTCCAAGGACCTCAACGACCACCACAAGCATCTCAAGATGACATTC
>NW_012236428.1:0-292 GCF_000787575.1 Acytostelium subglobosum LB1 | reverse complement strand
CCCATCCCGTCCACAGTCAGAGAACTCAGAGCATTCCTTGGCGCATGTCAACACTACGCCAAGTTCCTCGATGGATGCAAGGATGCGTTCGCGCGTCTCACGAGTCTAGTCTCCAACAAGCTCACCAGACTCAAGCTGTCCGAGGAGCATCGGAAAGACTTCCAAACCATCCGCACTGCGTTGTGCAGCGACACATGTCTGATTGTGCCGCGCAAGGAGGTCCCTCTGAGGGTATACACGGACGCGAGCGACTTTGGTACAGGTTTACTGATCGCTCAAGAGGACGCCAACG
>NW_012236427.1:0-2295 GCF_000787575.1 Acytostelium subglobosum LB1 | reverse complement strand
CCCCGTCACTGAAGCACCCCTTTGGAGCTATACCATCATCATCACAACAACCGACACCGAAGAAAGAAAGCCTATAGATGTTTATACATATAAGGAGTTAATATGTACAATGGTTCGCTTATGTTATTTATGCTTAATTAAAAGATGGCGTTTCTTATTTATTCCTTTTAATAATTTAATGTTATATCAAAATATTTTTAGCTTTGATAATATTAAATTAAAGTTTTGTGTTTATATGGTTTTAGTGTTGTTTATGAATATAACATATTTAAGTATTATATTTTTTTATGATACAATTTTATATAATTATATTATGAATATTAAATTAGGTGATATTTTGAATTATTTTTATGGTTGATCTTTTAGTATAAGATGCGAGATTTAAGTATAATTAAAAAAATTGAGAAAAGTAGAAAAAAAAAAAAGATAATAAGAAATTTAACATTTTATGTAAATAAACAAAAGCCGTTTAAGTTAAAGATGTTAAAGAAGTTTTCTATATTTTATTATGGTATGTATTTTAAATATAAATATAGAAATATATACAAAATAAGGCGTAAGAGTTATTTACATCTAAGTAAAGTAAATGATTATTTATTGAATGATGATTTTTTTCGTAAATTAAGACGGAGAAAAAGTTTAAAAAGAAAGAAAATAAGTCATTTTTTAAATTCCAGTTCTCTTCAAAGAAATAGTAAACTTCAAAGTTTAAAGAGAACTGCAATCTTAAAAAATTTAAGAAAAAAAAAGCGATTATTATTTTTACAAGGTAATCAAGAGAGCAATTTACTTTATCGTATATTTCAACGTAAATTACGTAAATATAAGAAAAAAGGTAAATTAAAAAAAATACAAAGAATTTTCTTAAATAAGTATCTAATAAAAGATAAATGTCAAAAGCGTATTACAAAAGCTCCAAGTTATTTGAATATTTACGAAGATTTTAATAAAGGTATTCATACAAAAATAGAGAATGTTTCCGGAGAGTTTAGAATTAAGAAGCTTGTAAAAACTTCTTTTAATTATTTTCTACAGAAAGTCTATACAATAAATACGTCTTTAAAGTTCTTGCATAATTTGCGCAGTTCACGAATATTGGCATATGCACGTAAGCGTTACTTACGTGTGCGTTATAAACGTAGACGTTCTATGAAGCATAATAAGAAATTAAGAAGAGTTCGTAAGAGTCATCGTGGTAATTTTAGATTAAGAATTCAAAAGTCTTTTGAAGATTATAGGAAAAACCAAGTTTCATATAAAATATTATTTCGTTTATATCGTAGTTTTAAACGAAATAATATAAAGATGAAATTTCCTTTAAAAAATGTAATTAAGAAACATAAAGTACGAAAGAATAAATTTAAAGCACGCCGTACTAAATCTTATTCTTTTTATTTTTCGAAATTAGTAGGCTTAAACAGTTTTTTTAAGAATCGCCTGATTTTTAAAAAGAACATATTTAATTTTAATAAACGTAATGTTAAAGTATTCTTAAAAAGACTTTTTCTTAATAGAAAAATTTTTAAGTTGAAGAAGCGTGCTATTAGGAACTTTAAACTTAAGAACTTAAAAAAGAAATTAAAATGGAAGTTATTTTTACGTAAATCTTTTATCAAAGTCTTTGGGTTTTATTTAAAGAAATCATTACAAAAAGGTAAAGGTATTACAGTGGCATTAAAGGAAGAAACTTTAAAGTCATATTTGAATTATCTTATTTTAAAACGTAAATCGAAAGGAAGTAGTAATATTGATTTAGAGCTTTTTAAGTTTTTAAGCTTAATACAATTAAGAGCTGCTCTTAATTGTATTAAAGATTTTAAAAACCTAAATTATATTCTTCCCTTAGTTTCTTTTAAGCTAATTCTTGAACGCTTTTTAAAAATCAATACCTTAATGTCTTTAAATGAGGATTTTAGTACTTTTAACCATTTAAGTTTTAAAATGATTAATCATTTGTTAAAATTTAAATGGTTAAAAAATAAGTTATATAAGCGATTAAAATATAATTTATTACAAAAAGTAAAAGAACATAGAGTGGTGGAACGAAAAAATAATTTGTGTATTATTTTACCAAAAACTAATTATGATTACATTGAAATGAATCATTACTTTAAAATTTATCGTAAATTACGAAATAAATTACGTAAAAGGGGGCGTAAACGACGATCCATGTATTTACTTTTTAATAAATTGACAGATATATTTAATTATAAGGTTCGTAAATTACGTGCGTCACGCTATTATATAAGTATTCAAAAAACAAGATTACCGCAGGTAGGCTTATTTATGATWAAW